>NW_015386694.1:0-3873 GCF_001527695.2 Protobothrops mucrosquamatus
GGCCACAATACATCCACCTAGGTTACACATAACAAATGGATGGCCCTTTGATCACACCACTGTGGCACCCTTTTGATTTTTTTTTTAACTGCATACTATGGACAATCCTATGAATCTAACATACAGATAAATAATGCACACAAAGGCCTATCTTTACTCACTGAAATTAAAGCAAACCCCATTCTTGTATTCTCTATCTATTTTGAATCGTATGTCAGTTATCTGACCTCATACCACTCTGTTTTTCTGAATCCTGCCTGTTCATTCAACTTATCTCTCTCAACTGCCTCTCTGTTTCTCTTTGTAAGATCGTAAAGGCATTTTGTTTGCTTTCATATCTCATTATCTGGGTTTATAGAACTGGGACTTAGAAAGCGAGATCTACTGAGTCACTGCTTCATTAGGTAGCTTGTTCCAATGCAAAGGTTAAAAATGAGATTTGTTAACTGTTTTAACTCTCTTCTGTGGGAAAAAGACAGGAACAAATAACTTACTTTTAGCTCCCTCTTGTGGATCTTACAGATAGGTTTTGTAATACAGCATTTTCTCAATTCATGAAGTTCTCTTGGAACATGGGAAACTCAATGGTTCATTGCATTAGTTTGAAGTTGTTATGAACAGGGCTTTTTTTTTTTCTCATAGAATGCCCAGAACGGAGTTCCGGCACCTTTTTGGGATGGAACCTTGTAGGGTAGGCAAGGCGGGTTGTATGACGTGTGTGAGTTCCGGCACCTTTTTTTTTTTTTTTTTTAGAAAAAAAGCACTGGTTATGAATAATCTTGTTTTTTAAAAATGTGTTGCTTTTCTTTCACCTGGTGGAATTGTCTATATCTAGGATGCTCCTTCTTGAAGTGCAAAATAGCAGGTATACATCAACTTAGAATCCGCAATTTTGGGATGCTACTAGGGCAGTTACCTTTATTGATTGAGTCAAAGTTCAGTTTGTGAACAGACCTGGACTTGGAGTGCTCAGACCTGGGGGGTGGGGGGTGGAGAGGCAGGTTGTCAATTGCTGGCTGCCATAGCTGATCTTATAAGGGAGGAATGACGTTCCTCTAGTTCCTCTTATTTGACAATCTAATTTCTTTTTCTGTCTTGGGTAAGAATGTCCCATTATGTTGTGATTGTTGGTACTACAATACATTGCTGCAACCAAAACATTTTTAAGATCATCCACTTTCTCTTCTATTCTTAAGAATTTTTCAAAAACAACCACAGTGGTATGAACTGGAAGCAAACATACAATACCTTCTCAACTAGTGCTACACATTGTCTATCAGCAATCAACGTTGTTGATTCTATTTCAGAAGTTTATTTATTTAAATAATTATATGGCTGTTTATCTCATGCAGTGAACCTAGCCAGCCCACAACCAATAAAAACAATTAAATAAAAACATCCAAATAATAAAGAATCTGTATTGGCATCAGGTAGCAAATGTGAGACTAGACCAAAAATACTCAGCTGATGCAGAAATAAGAAGAGGGGTCAGACAGGGATGTATTCTGTCTCCATTATTGTTCTACATCTACTCTGAGTCAATCTTCAATCAGGCACTGGAGAACATCAATGCTGGCATCAAAGTAAACGGTGTTTGGATCAACAACTTAAGATATGCTGTTGATCTGCTTGCCAGTAAGCATGAAGACCTTCAGCTCCTCATCAACAGAATCACAGAAATATCTGGAAAATACGGCTTGAAGCTTAACACCTCAAAAACCAAGATCATGGTAGTCAGCAAACAACCTGTTAATTTACCACCAATAAATTCAGAAGGAATACCACTAGAAAAAGTTGAAAGGATCATGCACCTCGGTTCTAATTTACATGAAAGCTGGGACATGACCGTTGAAGTAAAGACAAGGATAGAAAAAGCCCGAACAGTATTCTTCAAAATGAAAAAGGTCTTCTGCAGTCACAACATAAGCCTAAGACTGAAAATCAGGCTTGGCAGATGCTATATTTTTTCTATCCTGCTCTATGGAGTAGAGAGTTGGTCTCTAACAGAAGGCCACCTGAAGAGACTAGAAGCATTTGAAATGTGGATTTACAGGCGGCTGTTACGTATAAGCTGGGTTGACAAGATCAGAAATGAGGAGGTGATAAGCCACCTGGGAAAGCCAAGGAAAATCATCAAAACAATTAAAAAACGAAAATTAGAATATTTCGGGCATGTGATGCGACACCCAGAAAAATACGATATACTCCATTTAATCCTCCAGGGAAAGATTGAAGGCAAATGAGGTCCAGGCAGAAGAAGAACATCGTGGCTTCAAAATCTAAGGGATTGGACAAAACTCAGCAGCACTTTTTCATGCGGCTGCTGATAAAAACAGGATTACCAACATGATCGCCAACGTCCGATAATGGATATGGCACAAGAAGAAGAAGAAATAAAAACAAATCAGACCCTTCCCTCAGATGGCCCTGGTGACCCCATGACACAAACTCATCCTAGCCCATTGCTTGGGGGAAGAGACAGATCTTTCTTACTTTCCAGAAGGCTAAATGTGTATTACGTGCGCACACACATATACACAAATCTCAGGTGGAGAGCTATTTGAAAAGATCCAGGTGGCTACAGAGAAGTTGCAACTTCAAGGTCCCACTAGATGACAATGTTTAAGGAACCTGAAGTGTGCCCATCTGTCTGAGCTTGTGGGAGAGGCAATACCCTCAGGGAAATGAACCTGAAAATAACCTGACCCTATGCCATGTAGGACTTTAAAGGTGAAAAATCCAAGAGAGCCAGGATAGACACACATTTGGAGTGCTCCAGAAGTTATCCCCAAGTATGACAAATGAAACTTAATATAATTAAATCACACACAAAGAGCAACAAAGATGATCAGGGGACTGGAGGCCAAAGTATATAAGGAAAGGCTGCTGGAATTGGGTATGTCTAGTTTAATGAAGAGAAGGACGAGGGGGGACATGATAGCAGTATTCCAATATCTCAGGGGCTGCCACAGAGAAGAGGGAGTCAAGCTATTTTCCAAGGCACCTGAGGGCAGGACAAGAAGCAACGGATGGAAACTAATCAAGGAGAGAAACAACCTAGAACTAAGGAGAAACTTCCTGACAGTTAGAACAATTAACCAGTGGAACAACCTGCCTCCAGAAGTGGTGAATGCTCCAACACTGGAAGTTTTTAAGAAGAGACTGGACAGCCATTTGTCTGAAATGGTATAGGGTTTCCTGCCTGAGCAGGGGGTTGGACTAGATGACCTCCAAGGTCCCTTCCAACTTCTTTATTATTATTATTATTATTATTATTATTATTATTATTATTATTATTGTTGTTGTTGTTGTTGTTGTTGTTGTTGTTGTTGTTATTATTATTATTATTGTCTTGATACTGTGTAGCTCAGTCTAAATTCTAACTGAAAAGGGTCTAGATAATCTGCTTCATCCAGGGCTCTCTGCAGTTGTAAGCCCAGTACAACTTTCAATAACCTTCCCTACAAAGGTTAGAGATAGGATGGAAACTATCCCAAACTGTAGAGTCAATGAATGGTTTCTTGAGGAACAGGCAAACCACCACCTCTTTCAAAGCAGGCAGGGTCACACTCTACTACAAAGCGGCTTTAAAAACCACTTGGCCACAAATGTCACTGCTTGAGATAAATACCAGATCCAATCTGTGACACCCCCACCCCCATGTGATTCCAGATGTCAATATAAAAGGGAGAAAAAATGACATTGCCATAGGTGTATACTATAGGCCACCCAACCAAACAGAGGAAATAGATGAACTTTTTGCTAGTCAGCTAACTAAGGTATGTAGAAAGCACATCACCATAGTAATGGGGGACTTTAATTACCCTGATATCAACTGGGAGACAAACTCTGCACCAAGTGGAAGATCAAACA
>NW_015386694.1:6160-43717 GCF_001527695.2 Protobothrops mucrosquamatus
TTATTATTATTATTATTATTATTATTATTATTATTATTATTATTATTATTATTATTATTATTATTATTATTATTATTATTATTATTATTAAGCTGGATCAGGTCAACAGCTGCCATTGTGACCAGGACTCCCAAGCCATTTCCAACTCCCAGCCCAAAGAAGGCAAGTTGAAGTCCCGGAGCATCTTCAATATGGGGAATTCCATTGCCAACTCAGCCATGGACTCAGGGAGCTTTGACAGGGCTACTGCTGTATCATAGGGAAGGAGACAAGCAGCATAACACGGTTGATTCCCTTCAGCTCTCACAAAGAAAGTCTCTCATCCAGCTATATCTGGGACAGCACTCCTAAAGGCCACGAGAGACTCCTAAATAACAACAGCCACAGTCCCATCCACAGTTCTGTATGGTGGGAATTAAATATTAATATGTGAGTGTTATAATTCCTGTGTTATAATTGTTTTAGATGTCCTGGTTATATGGAAGAAGAGGGAGAGTAGAATACAGTTTCTTTTCTTGTCTGGCATAATTTGTTTTTTGAGAAACTCATGTTGGTTTCCAGTAAAAGCTTTGCCTCTTATGTTTTTGCAGATCCATTGCTTGATTATCTTTTCCAGGATTTTCTCAGATATTGATGCCAGGCAGATTGGTATGTAGTTTCCTGGATCCATTTCCCCCCCTTTTTAAAAAAGATTGGAACCATATTAGTTCTTTTCCAGTCCTCTGGTAATTCCGCAGTGCTCCATGATCTTTGAAAGAGATGGGTCAGGGATTTCAAGATCATATCTGCCGTCTCCTTCAGAACTTCAGAAGTATGTGGATAATTTTTTGAGGAAGAAACAGGTAGCTTAGTACAGTACATCTGACTGATACAAGTATTAATAATTTAACAAATACAAGGAGTCCTCACTTAACAACAATAACTGGGACCAAAACGTCCCTCACTAAGTGACACAATTATAAAGGGTGATGTCATGTGACTGCATAGCTTAGCAACAAAAATTCTGGCGTGTCCAGGTACACTGTTAAGTGAATATGGGTTGTAAATCACATGGACACAATTTGTGTCCTCCTGCTGACTTCCCCATTGACTTTGCTTGTCTGAATAATAATAATAATAATAATAATAATAATAATAATAATAATAATAATAATAATAATAATAATAATAAAGTTGGAAGGGACCTTGGAGGTCATCGAGTCCAACCCCCTGCCCAGGCAGGAACCCTACACCATTTCGGACAAATGGCTGTCCAGTCTCTTCTTAAAAACTTCCAGTGTTGGAGCATTCACAGCTTCTGGAGGCAGGTTGTTCCACTGGTTAATTGTTCTAACTGTCAGGAAGTTTCTCCTTAGTTCTAAGTTGCTTCTCTCCTTGATCAGTTTCCACCCGTTGCTTCATGTCCTGCCTTCAGGCGCCTTGGAGAATAGCCTGACTCCCTCTTCTTTGTGGCAGCCCCTGAGATACTGGAACACTGCTATCATGTCCCTCCTCGTCCTTCTCTTCGTTAAACTAGACATACCCAATTCCAGCAACCGTTCGTTATATGTTTTAGCCTCCAGTCCCCTAATCATCTTTGTTGCTCTTCTCTGCACTCTTTCTAGAGTCTCAACATCTTTTTTACATCGTGGTGACCAAAACTGGATGCAGTATTCCAAGTGTGGCCTTACTACTGAAGCTGGCAAGGAAGGTTGGAAATACAGTAATGATCACTTTATCATGGGATGTTGCAATGTTGTTATTGAGAGCCAGGTGCTGAGCCCCCAGTTGCAGTCACGTGACTGAGGGGATGCTGTGATTGACATAAAAATGAGCACTAGTCATAACTATCATTCGTTCAGCACTATTGGAAGCTTGAAGGGTCTCTGCATGAGTCATTGTTAAGCAAAGACCATGTGTAGCTTTACCAAATTTTTATTTACAAATATACAAATACAGACTAAGCAGGACATATGCTGTAACGTAACCAGAAAGATCCAGTATTCCACATCAGTTCCTGGACAAACATCCACACCTTCAAGATGCTTTCCGCTTATATTTGACTTTCCATTTCCCTCTTCTTTAGTGCCAAACTGCACTACTTTCCAAACTGCATACATACTCATTTGAACTTTTGGCTTGTGAGAAGGAGCCAAGGAGAGCTTTTCATTCACTGAAAGTGGCTCTCTTCCAATGAAATTAAAAAAAAACACAACACACACATTTTTTTCCTGACTTCAGTCTGTGCGAGATTTTGACCTTTATAAAAGCAAAGGTTCTTTGGAGCCTGGAGTTTAGATATTTAAAAAATCTCAACTCCCTATTCCCTTTTGTTGAAACTTGTGAGGCTGAGAAATAAAGAGTGGAACACTTCTGTTATCCATTAACTGATTGAAGCGTTATAAATGTCAATAGCCTGGTATTTACTGAAGCAACTGCTACATCTCTAGGACTTCAGGGCAGAGGGGACTCTGACTTCTCATTCATGTGGGTGCTTTTATCCAGCAATATTGGCAGACCTGAAGCTTCGCTGCTCTGGACAATTTCAGGTAACAGCTCTTAAGGGCCATGTTATTAGTATTAAAGGAAATACGGTGAATGCTCCAACACTGGAAGTTTTTAAGAAGAGACTGGACAGCCATTTGTCTGAAATGGTGTAGGGTTTCCTGCCTGAGCAGGGGGTTGGACTCGATGACCTCCAAGGTCCCTTCCAACTTTATTATTATTATTATTATTATTATTATTATTATTATTATTATTATTATTATTATTGTTGTTGTTGTTGTTGTTGTTGTTGTTGTTATTATTGTTATTGTTATTATTATTATTATTATAATTATTATTATATACTTTCTTGTTTCTCCATTCGAAATCTTTTTCCAAGAGTGGTTCTAAATGTTTTTATTGTGTACTGTATTATACAAAGTGGGGAAAGGTTCTCCTATATGATTGGCTATTAGATTTATCAATATTTTATTGGTAAAGCCAACCACTTAGAAAATATTAAACATCTGAACCTATGGATTTATAGCATTCTTCAAAGCCATTGTTTGCTGAAACATAGTTTCTTGTGTGTACCACAACTGTGTTCAATAATATTCTATAGTAAATCAGTAAACCATGCAAACATGGTGTTTTTTTAAAAACTCAACTACAATTTATCTTTATAACTTGGTTGGTCTAGTCTTTGAAGGAAATGCTGCCAGAAATAATTCAGACAGAATTCAATATATGGTATGTTTTTTATCATATTTATTTAATGTCACTAGAGGGCACTCTGGTGTTTTTTTCTTCTTTATTCATTCTTAAGTAATTAAAAAATGTTGGAATTGCTCCCTAGAGCACTGCTGAAGGTCACAAGGGTTCTTTCAAATTTGCTTTTCTATGGAGCATAAAAAAGATGGCAAAGGCAATACAAGATTAAAATACAGAAGCAGCTGAGTAGGAAACATCAAAGTGTGATTGAGTGGAAAAACAAATACAAGACAGCATAATTCTTATCTCTTCAGATGTAAAGTGAGTTACAGTTCTGTTCTTCATTAAAAAGTTTGTCTTCTATTCAAGAAAGGGGAAAACATTTTGTCCCGGCAGAAATGCTCAACGTAGATAGTATTTCTCTCTGGCTTTCCAACTAGGATTTTAAATAATTTTAGCATACTATCAGATTTAAAGAACTTTGCATGCATCATCTACTTTAGTTTCCAGAATAATCCTGCAAGGTATGAAATTGCCTGTGTTTGAAAATGTGCTAAATTATATTGTACTTTTGATTAATATGTTGCTTGAATTTAGACTGAAAATCAAATTGTGATCAAAGAGCTTAGTTAACCATAGCTTAGTTAATGTAAGCTTAGCTTACTTTGGTTTGACATGGTGTACAAACCTGAACTACTGGCTAACTTATGATTAAACAAAAATTAACCATGAAAATAAGGAAATCTGCTTTGGTGTGTGTGTATGTGTCAGTGGTGGGATTCAGCCGGTTTGTACCACTTCAGCAGAACCGGTAGCAATTTTTTTGTTGCCCAGGCCCAGAATGGACTTCTGGAAGCGGCATCCACACAGAGAACCGGTTGTTCACATATTTGAATCCCACCACTGGTATGTGTATGTGTGTGTGTGTATACTTACTTACCAATACTTATCAATTTGTGTGCTGGACCTTTAGCCTTCCTTCTCCCACATGTGGAAACCCCAATGATGGCCAGCTCAGGCTTTTTTATTAATAGCATTTCCAAATAAACAGATGATAATAGATGATTGCTGGAATATCCGGACCAGAAGCAGAAAGTCAACAGAATGGTTAAACTAATTGTATAATAGTCAACAGCAGGTTAATTCTTATCAGATCATGCAACAGTCGGCATTATGGTACCACATATTAGAAATGAGTGATTATTTGTGAGTCTGTGTCTGTCACAAAAATAGAAGCCATGATGGATATCTTTATACTTAAAGTACATTTGTGTCAATATTAACCTTTTGTCAAGGAGGACTCACAGCCATATTACTCTGGATCTATTTCCTTCCTTCTTCCTTGTGTTCCTGGGACTACTAACTAAAAAAGGTCTGAGTTTGGATGTGTTTTCTTCAACTCTGTAAAATGATACATACATTGATGACACACAGATTTTCAAGGCAAGAAAAATATTTGTGCATGATTTGTTTTTAAAGTACCTAAAACTGAGTAAGTATTATATATAAACTAAAAACAACAACAAAAGAAAAACAGTCCATGCCTGTAGAATTTAGATCTAAAAAGAGTACATTTTTAAAAAAAAGGGGGGGGGAGAAGGAGAAAGAAAAAAGGAACAGAAAAAAAGAACCCCCTAAAAAGAACCCTCCCAAAATCGAAAAAGAAAACGAGTCCTTTTAGGGAAATCCAATTGGAAGCTAAAATAATGATTTTAGCTTTCTTTTGTGATTTTGCAATAGTTAGGATTTTTGCTTTTACAATATTTTTTCAACATTTTAATGTCTTTGATAGTTTCTGGCAAGCCGTAATATGGTCAATGTGGTTTTGATTTCATGACCCTAGTTGTTTTAGTTGTGGCTTAGGTGAGCAAACTTGAATAAAGTATATCTAAATAAGTCATAATTTAATACAGTTTCACAGAAAATTATAGGGCTTGAAAAATAAAAGGAAAATTTCTAAACAAATTATACAAGTTGAAATAAACTAAACTGAAACTGATTGTAAATGCTGATGTAAATGTTAAAATACAAAAAAAATACTAAAAAAACCCCTTAAAATACTTGAAAGCATATGATTATTGCTAAATTATTGGGTATATAAAAAAGTAAAAACCTAAATTATTGACTAAGAAGTTAAAATGCTGAATAAATAATCTACTAAGATAGTATATTATTAGAATATTTAACATGTATCTAATGTATTCAATACATTAGAATGTATTAAAATGTTATTGAGCTGTCAATGATTTTTTAGGATCATAAGCCAATGTCAAATATTTAATTTTCATACAGCATAAAATCCAGAATAGTATTTTTTATATCAGAATCTATGCTACTACTGTAACACTTTATTCCACAAGCAACATCTCAGTACTTGCCATAACATTTTTGCATCTTTTTCTGCAAATAATGTATATTAAAATTCATGCAAAACATAAGATGTTTTTAGTGTTAGGACAGTTATTAAGATTCTGTAGATACCCCATAGAGGAGCCATGGCGTAGTGTTTCTAGCTCATCATCTCCATATTGATGTACTCTATATGTCATTCTTAATCATTGTTGAATTATTTTTAATAGAAAAGCAGGGTATATAGGGCAGCTTCTTATTTGTTTTTACATTTATGCTTTTATGTTAGGGGATTGTAACCTACCTTGTGAACTTTGAGACCCAGAGGAAATATAATACAGTTATCTAATGGAATCATGCTGGCACCTGAAAGCCCCATTGTGCTGGACGCTCAACAGGAATAGACCCAATGTGCCTTCCCCAAAAGCCTGCAGATGTTGAGGAGGGACAACAGATGGAAGGAACAAAGGGGTGGAGGGACTGTGAGGTAGCAGCAAGGCAATGCTTATTAGTCTGAGTAAACTGCTTTCCTACATGCCAGCTGTCCAACTACAATCACTAATTGATCCTAGTGTTTAGTGAATTGGTTCTTCAATGTCATCAAGAAATCTAATCTTTTAACTTCACAGGGGCTTTAAAAACATCTTTGGATTTCATTCCTGTAGAAGACATCCCAATATATTTTACGGAATGTTCCTTGATTGTGAGATGGGCAGCATATAAATTTAATAAAAAATTTTTTTAAAAAAATAAAGTTGTTATGTATTGCATGGTAGTGTGAGTCTTCTTTCTTCACTTCATATCCTACCATTTCTGTTCTATGAATGAGCTTTGTCAGATACACATCTAAAAACACTTCTAATTGGCTAATCAACTAGTTCTTGAACAATGTTATAAATATCCATTCCCACCATGCCAGAAGGTAGAGGGTTTTTTCTTTCTTTCATTGACGTCTAAATGAAATACCACCAAGGAAATCATGTTGGAAATCACCTCTTCTTTCTTGCAATTTTATTTGGTCCATGTCAGAATTCATATCCTTCATCAATTGGTGCTGAGATCTATGCTGTTCCGCTTCCTTTGTTGTCATATCCACTAGTGATGGGGTCATTGGGCATTCAAACTATACTAGTGCTGTTCTGTTCTGTTCCTAAAACTACTACCAATAATGAAACATTGATTATCTGATTTATTAAAATATAAACACGATATCATATTATAATCCTTTAATTGTAAATGAACAGGAATCTGATCAATTTCTCAAGCAGCCTGCCTCTGTCAGAAGACTCTGCCTCTAGTCTAGGGAATCGCAAAATTCTCTGATGGTTCCATAACTTCTGGAGAATAATAGTCTGGGAGAAGCCTCTTTTCTAAACATTTTTAAAAATATATTTCTTCTTCTTGATAGCCTGGTGTCAGTAGGAAAAAGTTGCTATTTTACAAACACAGATGGTGGCTGGAAGAGAAGCCTTTGTTGCTGTCTTCCCTCTTTTCTTCTAGAGATTTATGGTAATTCTTCCTTTGGGTTTTTAGTTCTTCTTCTTAACCCCAAATAAAAACTATACAGCCAGAAAATCTGCCGGAAAGATTACAGGATTTTCATATGGGGACATATAACATTGTAGTAATTCAGGTATTTTGGCCAATTCATAGTTTGAGTATTGGAGGAATCCTGTAGGTTTGGTGACTTTCATTGCATAAATGCATTTTTTTGTCTTTTTGGGGGGGGGGTCATCTGACTTGGTTACTGAATTCCCTCTGCCAACGAGAACAGATGTTCTGGCTATGAAAAGGTTGCTGACTTCTGTTTTTGAGTCAAAATGTAGCTTATCCCATTTAATTTTCACAGCAAGCCATATTTTGTAACCATGCAGGAGAGAATCCAGAACTGATTAGAAATGATGGGAAGGAATGGGATGCAGTGAAATTAAATGAAAAGGTAAGCACCCAAAAACTGAAGTTGCATGCTGGCTGAGGGATTCTGGGAATTGAAGTTCACACACCTTAAAGTTGCCAAGTTTGCAAAACACTGTTTTAGGGTATGATGCTCTGAGAAAATGTATTCCATCGAGGTAAATGCTCTGAACAGACAGAGTCTTTCATAAAAGTAATAGGATGTTACATCTTTCAGAGAGAATCTTTGGGGAATACTGATTTGAATGGGACAATAGACAATACAGTACAGCACAGTA
The DNA here is from genome assembly GCF_001527695.2 of Protobothrops mucrosquamatus. Taxonomy (NCBI): domain Eukaryota; kingdom Metazoa; phylum Chordata; class Lepidosauria; order Squamata; family Viperidae; genus Protobothrops; species Protobothrops mucrosquamatus. The sequence goes on from NW_015386694.1 coordinate 13,876, forward strand.
TTGTGTATTAATATTTACCCATTTACTCACTTTAAACAAAGGGTATGCTCAGAATGTACCTAACTCCACATCCCAGATTGACTTTCCTATAATTCAGCCTTATCCTATACTAATACTATAGTACCCACAGACAGTTAATTTCTTTCAAACAAGTACTCCTAGGAATCACATTTGATCAGACCATCTAAGGCTTGAATCTCTCTCCTTAGAAAACATTCCTATCACCCAAAGAAAACCTCTTAAACAGTGAGATTCCATTGTGTTCAAGATGTTGACAGAGAGGCCAGAACCTACTGTGGATTTCTAGGAAATAACTCTGAAATATAAAAAAAAGATCAGCTCCTAAGATATTTAGCTGGCTAAGATGTGTTTAGTAAAATACTAAATACTTAAAATACTGATTGCAACAGTCATGCTCTGGGGTCTGCCAGGAATCAATAGCACTTAGACTTATATACTACTTCACAGTGCTTTATAGCACTCTCTGAATTGTTTAGAAATGTCAGCATATTGCTCCCAACAATCTAGGTTCTTATTTTACTGACTTCAGAAGGATGGAAGGCTGAGTCAGCTTTGAGCCAGTCAGGATCGAACTCCTGGCTGAGGGCAGAGTTAACCTGCAATACTGCAATCTAACCACTGTGCCACCCTGACTCGGCCTTCCATCTTTCCAAGTTTGGTAAAATGTGGACCCAGATTGTTGGGGGCAATATGCTGACTTTGTAAACCACTCAGAGAGTGCTGTAAAGCACTATGAAGTGGTATATAAGCACTATTGCTATTGGTCACTCTGATCATTGAATTTCATTGGACCATAATGTGGAAGTGCACTCCATTTGGTCCTTCTACAGCACTTGGTAATGTTCAATACCAAATCAAATAATTTTTATTTTTGTGATCAAAGATCAGCAATGACACTTTTAGAGCATAAAACTCCAAGCAACGGATGGAAACTAATCAAGGAGAGAAGCAACCTAGAACTAAGGAGAAACTTCCTGACAGTTAGAACAATTAACCAGTGGAACAACCTGCTTCCAAAAGCGATGAATGCTCCAACACTGGAGGTTTTTAAGAAGAGACTGGACAGCCATTTGTCCAAAATGGTATAGGGTTACCTGCCTGAGCAGGGGTTGGACTTGATGACCTCCAAGGTCCCTTCCAACTTTTGATGATGATGATGATCATGATGATGATCATGATGATGATCATGATCATTATCATTAAGTATGGAATGAATTAAATAATTTCATAGAAAACATATGTGCATAGTAAAGGATACTAAAGCGAATACACAGTTGACTTAGATTGCAATGTTCAGGAGGAGAGACTTAGATTCCCTATGGCTAAAGCTTTGATATGATATGAATTCTAGACTATACTAACTGTTGAAGGATTGTTGTTTCTCAGAGACCCTGGGACAAAACCATTGAAGTGGAGGTGAGCAGGGGTTCCAGAGAAGACCTACTGAAGGAAGAACAGGGACTAAGGAGACAGTTCCACTGATCACAGATGGCTTTCATGAAAATTTGGAGAAAGGAGAGTTCACATCCATCCAAAGAGAATATTAACTCCTTTTTAAAAAAATCTTAGTAGGAATCTAGTAATACAATGCACACATTAATACATTAGACTACACACATACCCATAAGAATAGTAGTTGCTTTAAAAATGCTGGACCAAATGCTAATCAAATTGACAAGTTGATCAAATAAATTGATTTTATATGGTTTATATTATTTTATTAGATGTAAACTGCTCAGAGTTGTTTTAAGATTGATGGCTATAGAAATATTTTAAATAAATAAAATAAGTTCTGCTACTCATCAGAAGGAATGTGTGCGAGTGAGTGAAAGGAATTAGTTGCTAAAGAGCTAATTAGTTTCTTTTTAGTTGTTGTAATTAAATGATGCTTTATATACCTGCAAATAAAACTAGTTACTGCCATTATAGTGCTAATAAAAGGAAAAAAAATCACAAGTTGTATGTGGGAATTGGAGCAGATCCTATTATCCTACAAAGCCTTGGTGACATTGGCTGTATAGAATGTCATTGCACAAGACAGTATAAATTAACAATTAAATATTTGTTTACATAAGGCTAAATGTACAACACTTGATTATAAGGTTTATCAGTGTATTTATCTTAGGTGTTCCCTCTCACAAGACATTGTTCATAGATCTGTTAAACCATTTATTTAATCATAGGTTATTCACTAACCAATAATAGGCTTGATAAGCACAACTTGCTAAGTTGTCAAGTAGGATGGATAGCTTCTATCCTTTGGATTTAACTAGTCAAGAAATATACCAGAGATTAGCACTTGCTAAGATAGCAATAAAAGTCTTGGAAAAGATATATGTCTATGCCTATAAAGATCAATATCATGCTGCCAGTGATTTTCCCTGTGACACTCTATGGAAGTGAAAATTGGACTTTGAAGAAGTAGGCTAAAAGGAGTGTTGGAATTAGTTTGGAAAAGAATTCCATGGATAAATAAAACAAACTAAGGGAACAAATCAATCCAGAGTTCTCCTTAAGACATAAATGTTCAGGTTTCAATTAACATATTTTTGAACATATTATGTAAAGATTCCGTTCCCTCAAGCATTACTGATATGGTAATGTTGGGAAAGATGGAAGGAAAAAGAAGAAGGGAACAGCTTCAGAAGGTGGACAGACTTAATTACAGTGGTGATGGATGTAGTCTTGGAAGACTTCAAGGGCCAATCTGGGGATAAATCATCCTAGAGAAGGTCTGTATGTATATGGTCAACGCTGACTTGATGGCACTTACTGTAATAAATAATTCACAATGGTTGGTACATACAATACTTTAAGCAAAAAAAAACAACTAAACAAACCACATCATGTCTTTTTATTATGTATGAACACAGCCACTAACAATTTAGCAGCCTTCTGTTAAGTTTCAATAAAATTTTCTTAAGGATAAAAATATTTACTCTGAAGACAGATGATGGATTGTTGAGGTTTCATTAGGCAAAGGGGAATTTTGCTCAGGGGCTGGAACAGCTGGCAGAGTTTAATTATTCAATTGTACATTTGTCGAGGAAAACAACACCTTCATGCAAATACCTTATTACCTTGTCTGGCAGAAAAAAATAGAAAAAAAATCCGATATGAACAAGGCAATAAATTATAACAGATGATCCTTTTCAAGAAATGGAAATCTCTCAGTTCAAGAATCTAATGGGATGCTAATGGGAAGATGGAGCAGCAAGAGTTTATAAAGGACTGGAAAGGTTAATTATGGAAGCTAGTTCCTGTCTTATTATGGCTCTACTAGTCACAAATCAATGACTCAAAAGCAGTTATTTGCTTTAAAAAGAAAGGAATGGATTTTCCTAATCTGAGGAAAGCTCTGTCTTAGAAAGTATGCTTACAGCTGCCAAGTGATATAGAAAGTTTTAAATAAACAGGTAAACAAAAACCTCAATAAGAAATATTTAGAGCTGTTAACTAGAAGCCTAGATGGAAGAAATAGGAGATAAAGAGGTAAAAATATGGTGAAACTGAGCATTATGTTCATCATTCTCTGATTTTCAGAAGTGAAAGACACAAAAAGACAGCTCATCAGTTATCTCTTTATTTGTAGCAGACAAACTCAGTAAAATACCATCGTAGGTGTGTTTTTAATCCATAAACTGAATAATAAGATTACCACTAAACATAATATAATCCACTTCTGGCTATCAGTTTACATCTCTGCAAAACAGGTTTAGAAGGAAAACATTTGTTAAATCAATTTTAGTAGAGATAGCAGTCAGTGATGGCATTTTTCCTACTTTTTTTAAATAATATAATTTATATTATGTTTCATTATAAAATAAAATATAAAAAACAAAAGTTAGAAATATTGAAAAAAGGGAAAAGTGCGAAGAGAAAAAAAGAGAATGACTTTCAATTTTCTTCAGTGTATATATTTTTTAAAAATACATCACCAACCTTTTGCTTTACATTTCACAAGATTTCAAGATATTTCTATAATTACAACATCATTCTAATCATTATAACCTAAAATTGAAGGCATCATTTTTTTCAATTTCGGGCAATAACTCTAGAAGTGGATTCCAAATAGAAACAAAGTTAATTCAATTCTTTTCTTTAATTAAAACAGTAAATTTTGTCACCTTTCATCCATTCTTCTATTATGGGAATTAATGTATCTTTCCATCTTTGTGTAAAAGAAACATTCCTTTAAGGAACATGCAGAATCCTTAATTTAACTTAATTATATTTAATATTTTATTGTTTCAATATAATGTGTTGTGTATTTTCAGTGATATTGATGGAGATGCACTAAATATTACTATTAATAAATTAAAATGTGTAGAGGTGTGTTCCTGCACATGCACAATTATTTTCAACAATTGCAGGGCTTCTGCCATCTCTCTTCTACAATTTTTATGTTAAAGCTGATGTTTTGACACAAGTATGCTAGAATCAGAGACAACATGGTGGTGCAGGGCAATGTCACCATCATCTTGTGTTAAGCAACAACCGTAGAGAAGCAATTCTGAGTACAAAAATCCTGATTGTGGGATTCTTTTCTAGAATGGTAGTACTAAACCATGGAAGCTTTTGCCCCAGTTCAAGATGTATTAGTTCAGCCAGATTTTTGGTTAAAATTATCTGATTGATCTTCTGTTTTATTATTGATATTCTAATGTTAAATCTTGCTATGATTTTGTAGCTAGTTTTCTTAATGCTAAGCTATGGAAGACTGCTTTTTAAAGTGTTGTAAAGTTATTGGTTTCCCCTCCCCCCTTCCTTTCAATCATGTCCAATATTCAGAGACTGTCTGGGAAAGTTCCTGCGGTTTTCTGGAAAGGTTTTTCAGAAATGGTTTGCCACTGCCTCCTTCTTAGGGCTGAGAGAAGGTGACTAACCCAAGGTCACCCAGTTGGCTTTGGACTGGAACTCATGGTTTTCTGGTTTCTAACCTGATGGCTTAATCATTATATGTACATCTATGTGAAGGCAAAGACTCCCGAAATTCCTTGGCTGATGGGATCTGCAGTAATCCCTTTCTGACAGAACAAGTGGAGTGGGCCGATCCCATTTGGTCAAGACAATTCCTTAGATATCCTGGATCCATGCCATAAAGGTAATCATTAACTTCTTGAATTGGACTCAGAATCAGATCAGCTGCCTTTGCAGCTTGCTTAGCAGTGGTGTTTCATGTGCCACTTTCTGGGTCTCCAAAACTGCCTGCACTGCTGCATTTTGGATGACTTGTAGCTTTCAAATATTCTTCAAGGGTAACCCCATGTAGAGCATATTGCAATAATCCAAACAAAAGATGACCAGGACATGAATGTCTGAATACAGGGCCTCATGATCCAGAAAAGGGCACAGTTGGTACACTACATGAATTTGTACAAAGACTTTCCCAGCCACTACTGCTACCTGCCTTTGAGCAGGAGCTGTGACTCTAAGAGACACCCCCCCCACACACACACAATATGCTATGCACTGGGTCTGTCTGGGTTAGTGCCACTCCATCCAGCTCTAAAGATAATAAAACTCTGGATTCTGAGGCTCTACATACAGTCTTACCAGGGTTTGGTTGAAGCTGTGGTCCCCCATCCAGGCCCCCAGAGCCTCCAGGCATTGTGAAAGGGCGGCCACAGCATCACTTGGATCACCAGGAATGGGAATGTAAATCTGGGTATCATCAGCATATTGATGATATTTCATCCCATGGGGATGGATGATCTCAGCCAAGGGTTTCATGTAGATGTTAAAAAGGAATGGAGAGAGGAGTGCTGAGCCATTGATACCCCAGAGGAATGGCCATGGCCTGGACCTCTCACACCCTTTCAACACTGATTAGAACTAGTCGTGGAGAAAGGAAATGAACTAGAACAACACTGCTCTCCCCAGTCCCAAATCCAACAGCCAGTCCAAAAGGATTTCATGGTCAATGGTATTGAAAGCCACAGAGGTCAAGGAGGGTGAGGATGGATGCAGTGGCCCCATCACACTCTTGCCAGAGATTATTGACAAGTGTGACCAATGCTTGGGTTTCCACAGTTTTCGGGTAGTAGAGAGTTTTTTCTAATCACACCTATTTAATTGTAATTGGTTTTGTACCACAAAGGTTATGATATCTATATATCTATTCATAAGGAGAATATATGAGTGCTATTACAACTTGAGCTCTCTTGGTGAAGTTGTGTTTCTACAGGACTTGCAGAGTTCATTCAGTCCCCTTTGGGCACTGCAGCTCATCCCTCCTTAAATACGACCGTCAGAGTTACAGAAGGAGATATTCCTGGGCGTGGGTGCTTGTTTTCTTTTTCGCCCTATTACTAATCCCCAAATCTTATTCCTCTTTCTCAGAGAGGATGAGTTGGGAAACAACTAACATTCCATGCTCAAAATTAATCATGGGAGGGGCAATCCAGATAGAAACCGCCATGTACATGGAGCCCAATCTTCCCTGATTTGGCAAGTAATTACAGCAATAAATGTCCATTGATTTCTGAATGAAAGAAGATCCTATTGTAGCCTAGCCAAATTGGATTTTCAACTGATGGGCTTGATAAGATTTAAGAAGAAAGGGTTCCCTGATGGAGTTCGCAATGTTACCTAGGCTAGTTCTTTCCTCTGATCATTTCTTGTAGTAAAACCTCTGATAGCAACTCACAATCAAGAAAGCAAGATTCTCAAATGTTCAGGGAAGATAAATGTACTGCAATAATAAGGGTTAGGTTGCAGAGATTTGGAAACTGGGTATATGGTATATATACCTTGAATCTCATTTACTTGTTATTAATTGTATTTTTCTTGTTTTCATCAATTATCCAGCAAGCCAACCAAGCAACCACCGAGTGACTATGTTAAAGAAGAGCCTTCTTGTTTTCTTGATTATCATTCTAATAGAGTCTTGGTTTGATGGGGAAGATGCTAATTGCTTATTGTATACCACAAATTAGTTCAGTTCTTCTTGTTGTAGAAAAGGGCTCTCATCCCTGGTCCGTGGTCCCCTACTGTTCTGTGGCCCGTTGGGAGCTGCTCCATGCAAGCAGCAGGCAAGCACTCAAAGTTCCATTTGTGCATGCACCGGATTAAGTTGTGCACATGAAACCATCCCTTCGTCCCCTCTGCCACCGCCACCTGCCATTGCTGCCGGTTGGCAGAGCTGGGAAGGTTGGGTACCATTGTTGTAAAATATTTGGAAATTATTTTCATTCCCCAGTTCAGAGAGAGTTTTTTTTTTATCACATTTGCTATTCCCACACTCAACATAAATAATCCTGGTAAGATGAACAAATTAATTTCTTAGAGAGGGAAATATATAGTCAATTTCATTTTTGCTTATAGTCAGTTTCAACATTCTGTTAGTGATCCCTGCTCATATATATATATATAACAGTCACCTTCCTTCTAGATGTATCCTGGAGAAGTATAAAAGAGCAATAAAAAAGCAACAGAAAAGCAAAAAAGATATCTCTTGAGGGAAAATATCAATAGCAGAACATTTTGGAGCATGTGTCAATTCCGTTAGGGTTATAGCCATAACATCTCTGTAGATGCTGCTTCAAAATTACCGGTAGGAAGATCAAAACTGAAAGCACCAATATGTTTATAAATTTATTAGGTGACTAGTAGTCACCATTTGTTAATCTAATCTACCTCTCAAGGTTATTGTGAGGATCAAAAGGCTGGGAAGACAACCACATAGGCTGCTTTGAATACCTGGATGAAAAGCAGAACATAAAAGCAATTAAACAGAGAAGCTCAGCAGGCTTGTATGAATGGAAGTGTTCAAATTGTACTCAATCGTTTCTGATGTGGAGGAAGAAAGTCAATATTATCCATTTACTATTACATAACTGTGAATAAACACATAAAAAACAGACATATCTTGCTGCTACATTTCTGAGTATTTCCTTTAAATCCATAATGTGTTTTAAGTGGCCTTCATAACAATGGATGGTCCTATGCCAGTTCTCAACAGGCAGCCAATTGAACAAGCAATACTGGTTTTCACACAGTGTCTCCTGCTGTTTTGTTGTTTTTGTCTTTGGCCAAACTACAATGTCCACCCCCCCCTTCTCCACCACTTAAAAGGGGAAAAAAGGCATTTTTTCAATATGGTACAACCGTTCCCCGATTCAAGCTTATCACTGACATTTAAAGCCCATCTAAGCCTGCTCTGTTGCAATAAAAATTGGAGAATGGAACAAAGGATTATACAGTGTGCTTTAATTTAATCAGGTACCTCACAGGTAATTGGAATACTTTGGCTGAGGGCTACTGAATGGGCACATTATGTATCTCAAGGTGAGTATTTTCAAGAACACAATCAAACATTCAAGGTGCACACTTCTTTCCAAGATATTTGCACTATAACATCTTATATTCATGCATGTTGGATTGTTGGTGGTGGGTGGGTGGTGGGTGAGAACAGTGCTACTTACATTTCTAAGAATCCCATGATCTTAGTTTCACCTTTAAAAAAGACAAGAGGAAGGGAAAGGCTTGCATGTCAACTTATGGGAGCACATATATGCATGCTGCAAAAGTGCTTTTAGAACAGTCTGACATATTTTTGTTTAACCACTTGGCTCTTTCCCCCAAGACTGTAGTGCCAAATTTATGAAAAAGAACAGAGGACCCAAGGGAGAAGGGAAAGACAATGCCTGTAAAATTCAGCTTTATCTTCAATGAAGCTGAACACGAGAAGCCAGGGTGGCGGCAGGGGTGGAGGGACTGAGTACGAGAAATTTCCTCTGCTGGAGATATTTATTTGTCTATTGGGATACAACAAAGGGAAAAGAAGAGAGAGAAACAGGGCTACTACATTATCTTTCCCAAGTAGCTATTCTAATCAGATGCTTTCCTTTTATCAATTATCACAGGCAACAATGGTCACACTGCCTGAAAATTTGTGATTGCATTCCCAAGACATCTCAAGGGCACCAAGTTGGAGAAAGCTGGTGTATAGCCCGAGTAGTTTCTACAATGTGAGGACCGGTGTTTCTCAGTTTTCCCATTGGTTTCTTTAACTGATTAGTCTAAAACCCATGATCTTTGTGGGTGGACTTTCCTGAAACAGTTTCCTGTTGCCATCTAACACAGGATATCACCCTTGTATTATCTACCAAATTTCTTGGAGAACAGCCAAGAACAAAAGACTCAGACTACACCTTAGTTTAGAAATCTTTTTTTTAAATTTACTTTTAAACATGTGCACGCTGAGGAATATTTCAGGAGGGTGCTGGTGGACGCAGCAGAAATTACTTTGTTTACATAAGGTTGAGCAAAAGCAGTTTTAAAACAATTTCACAAGACACAGATAAGGAAATCATGTTTGTATTTTTCCACAGAAAAATCAGGCAGGAAAAAGGAACTGTTGGGACATATTTTTCCCTTCATAGCCAAGTGGCTTTTATTTTTAGCATTCACCTCAGTTATCAGCACCACCCCAATCCAAGCCTGCATAGTCTATGATTCACAAGGCTGAATGCAGGCAGCCATTGTGTGTATGATTTCTGATTTCTTCATTCCACGACAAGCAGTTGAAGCAAAAGAGTTACTGAGCTTTGCATGAGCTGACTAGCATTTGAAACATTGCCTCAGAAATTATGTATGCATGGTCTTAGAAAGCTACCTGAAAATGTGCCACTATTTTGAATTATGCAAACACCTTGTTCTTGAGGCCAAATGGTCTGCACATTGTTCTAGTCATAGTTGTGCTATCTGTGATTTGTTAACCAAAGCATAATTGATTATATAATCTCAACTGAAATAACTGGCATCTAACATCAGAAGTATGCTATTTGTGGCTAATTGTGAGTTTGTTTGAATTTGTGGTGAACCCAGTTATTGTCATATGTGAACATATGTGAATATTGCTTAATATATGAAACATCTAATTAAAGCTTAATTCAATACAGTATGACAATCTCAATAAATGTAAAGTGTAGCATGTAGAACAAAGAGACTGAAGGTAGTAAGCGTATATATCTTAATGACAAGAATTCAGAAGTTTGAAACTTCATTTTAAAAAACTACAAGAACAGTTAAATGGTACCAAACTACAGTGGTAGCTTGGTACTCATTGTTAACTGGTTTTGGAGGCATGACGAGTACCAAAAACAATGAGTACCAAACACATTTTTCCCATAAGGAATAATGTAGTGAGTCATAAGGCAGACAACATTGACAAGTTCTGGCTTGTGTGTTGAGTACCAAAAAAACAATAAGTACAGGGACATGATTTTCACATCAAAATGCGTTAAGTAGCAAACTGGATGAGTTTGAAAGCAGTTGAATACCAAGGTACCCCTGTGATAGCATTGCATGCAGTTGCTATCTTACTAAACATGTTTTATGAACACAACCTAGCAACTAAGCCCACTTCACAACTTCCAGTTAAGGACTTCCAGGAGTCTTTGTAAGAATCTCAAGATCATCAACAAACAATTCCTACGTTTATCCAGAAATAACCATTCTTAAGTTTATTTTCAAGACCCAGCTGTGTATTTTAAATAATATCTAACACTTTTAGTATTTGAGACAGACAATCTAGAACTGTTGATAGATCTACTTTATATAAGGAAGATCTCAGACTATCTCATCAATACTTTTGGTATAATTCATATGAAGGATCTCAGCTAACAGCACCTAGGAAGTGCCACAAATCAGAATAGACAATTCAAGTCCAATTCAGCACTTTACAACTTTACATGTTCTTGTTATACAAGAAACCAGACTTGTGATACATAGCAATCACTGATCCTTAACAGTATGTCTATGTTTGCTGGTGGTACAACCAAGAAATTTTGTTTGTTGTTTCTCATTATAGTATTATAGCATTCTGTCTTCAGAAAAGACAGAAATTGTCCTGAGATAGCCACAAGTAGGACACAACTAAATGGCTTCATCATCTCCACTTGGCTGATCTTGAAATCTTAATCAGAGTAAGACCTGGTTAATACTTAGATAGGAGACCACAAGGAAATCTCATCAGAGTAGGCTAGATCAGTGGTTCTCAACCTTTTTAATGCCATGACCCCCAAGTCGAGGACTAAACCGGTCATAAGTCGAGGACTAAACCGGTTGTAAGTCAAGGACTACCCAACCGGTCATAAGTCGAGGACTTTCCCTGCCTGGGAGCACCGTGCATGCGTGGTTCCGCCCCCTGCGCCGGCCGAGGCGTAGCTGGCAAGCGGCAGAGACGGAGCAGGCCGACCACCAGCTGGCCCAGCTCAAGGGAGGTAAGGCACCCGCCGGAAAAGGGGGAAAAATGGCGGACAGCCTTGCTTGGCGACCCCGTGAAATGGTCGATCGACCCCAAATGGGGTCCCGACCCATAGGTTGAGAACCACTGGGCTAGATGAACATGTCATAAAACATTATGGAAGAGGAAATTAGAGATAAAAGAGTAAGTCAAGCTTTGTACAACTGGACTTACTTCAGCTGTGTGACCAAGGAGAACCAGAAGATAGGTTCAAGATCCCGATGGACCTCAACAGAATTGAACACTGGGCTCTGTCTAACAAAATGAAATTCAATGAAGAGAAAAGTAAGGTTTTACATTTGGGCAAGAAAAAACAAATATATAGGTACAGATTAGGTGAGACCTGGCTCAATACCAGTAACTGCGAGAGGGATCTTGCAGATCCTAATGGACAATCACTTAAATATGAGCCCGCAGTGTGCTGCAGCCAATGCAATCCTAGGTTGCATTAACAGAGGGATAGAATCAAGATCACATGAAGTGTTAGTACTGCTTTATAATGCCTTGGTAAGACCACACTTGGAATATTGCATCCAGTTTTGGTCACCACAATATAAAAATATGTAGAGACTCTGGAAAGATTACAGAGAAGAGCAACAAAGATGATTAGGGGGCTGGAGGCTAAACATATGAAGAACGGTTGCAGGAATTGGATATGTCTAGTCTAGTGAAAATGACTAGGGGCGTCATGATTGCAATGTTCCAATATTTGAGGGGCTCCACAAAGAAGAGGGAGTCAATCTATTTTCCAAAGCACCAGAAGGCAGGACAGGAAGCAATGGATGGAAACTAATCAAGGAGAGAAGCAACCTAGAACTAAGGATAAATTTCCTTACAGTGAGAACAATCGATTGGTGGAATGGATTGCCTTCAGAAGTTGTGAGTGCAACTTCTTCCATCACTGGAAGCTTTTAAAAAGTGACTGGACAGCCATTTCTCTGAAATGATATAGGATCTCCTGCTTAAACAGGGGGTTGGCCTAGAAAACGTCCAAGGTTCCTTCTAACTCTGTTATTCTGTTTCCCAAAATGTATTCTGAAAATCTTTCTCAGTTTAATCAGAGCTATGAGATTCGGGCTAACAACAAAAAAAATCAGAAAATGAACACTTTGATGCCATTTAGTCGTATTTTGGCGGATTTGATAGTTGGTTAAAATCTCAGTCTTTCAGCTGCTGAATGATAGAAAGCTGCGGAGTGGTGGTGGGGTGGTGGTCAGGGGTATGGAAATAGATAAGCTCGTTGTTATTACTTTGCTATAAAAGATCAGATCCATGTTCGCACAACGCACTGACCCACGAATATCTAAACGATATTTGCTAAATTTACCCAATCGCTTGGATTTTAGCCCAGTCCTTATAAACGGGATGCACTTATCAGGAACGAGTAGGAAGTTATAACAAATCTAAAGCATTTGGGGCGTGGGAGCCACGAATATGCTGACGGGAATTCCGGTGCCTTGCTTGTTTCAATCCACTTGGCAAAGGGAAAGGGTTGGATACGTGACGAGAAAACGGCTGGTTTGTTTTTCCCGAGGGCTTCCAGGTTGCGCAACTAGCGAATCTGCCGAAAGGTTTCTTCCCTACGTTCCATCGCGGCTCTCATCCCTCCCTGATCTTCCTGTTGCCCGGATGGTCACGGCCAGCGGGAGCGTTTCCCTAGGAACTACGGCAAGAGGCGAGGACCAAGTCCTTCCGGCTTCTTCTCAAGCCACTTTTCCAGTGCCCTCGCCCAGTCCCTTCCATCCTGCTCCCAAGCACCGGAGGGGGGGGGCGAGGGGGCGGGGACGGATGAGAAGCGGGGCCGAGTTGAGAGAGGCGGCCTGCTTTGGGGAGAGGGGGGGGGGCTGGGTGTAGCTTTGACCACCGGGATGACTTTGCCGCACCACCTTCGCAGTGGCGACCGTCGCAACTGAAAGCCAGGACTTCATCTTCCTCCTCCTCCTCCTCAGCCGTTGCCAGGCGAAGTGAGAGGGCGGGTCCGAAGGGGAGGGACCAGCCGATGGACCAGCCGGGCCTGGAGCGGAGCCTGGAAGAGCTGCTTTTCGGAAAGGCCTCGCAAAATGTGGGCGTAGCGGGGAGGCGAAGCAGCCCGTAGCCTTGCCGGGCCCAGGGCCCGTCGGAAGGCGTTGAGAGGGGAACGCCTGGATAGGCGGATGCCTCCGCCGCCGCTGCCGGGAGCCTGAGGCGGCGGCTCTTTCCTCCTCCTCCTCCTCCTCCTCCTCCTCTTCTCCTTCCCTCTCCGCCTCGCTCGGCCTCTCCCTCCTGCCTTGACCGACCAGTCGCTCAGCTCGCTCGCCTCACCCGCCGCCACCATGTCGGCCAAGGTGCGGCTGAAGAAGCTGGAGCAGCTGCTCTTGGATGGGCCCCGGCGCAACGAAAACGTCCTGAGCGTGGAGGGGCTGCTGGATCTCCTGGTCGGGCTCTACACCGAGTGCAGCCGCGACTCGCCGCTTCGCAGGGACAGGCTCGTCTCCGACTTCCTCGAGTGGGGTGAGGAGGAGGAGGAGGAGGAGGTGTGGGGGAGGGGGTAAGGGGACCGGATTGGGAATTTTGCCGGATCGCGGCTTGGTTTGGTTTGTGAATGGGGGGGCGGGGGGGGGCGGGCTTCCTCTCTGGTTGAACCCGGTTGAACTCAATGCGACTTGTTTCTGAGTAGGCATGGATACGACTGAAAAGCCTGTTTGCCGTGCGAGAGAAAGAGGGAGCGCCTACTCTGCTCACAGGAGTTTGAGATTGTCGGGTTGGGTAGTTCGTGGAAACCTGAGACAGAGATGTGTATAAGGATGGACCTGGCTGATAGCGCTTGGGGGAGGTGAGAAGGAAGAATTGCTGGGTTAATTAACAGGAGGATGGGAGAAGGAGCGCATCCCCTGTCAAATTGGCTGAAGTAGCCGGGGGAGTGAGAATTATTATCTAATCATCCAGGATAAGATCATTTTTTACGAGACTGAGATGGTAGACTTTGAAACAAAACTTCAGAAATAAAGTGGGGTAGCTCAGTGGCAACAGTGAAAAAGAGAAAACAATTTCTGTCCTAAAAGCTTTTACAGGACGTGGACATTTTTGGTGAGAAATATCTCTTATGAGACTTTGGGAGTGGTAACAGTGAGGATGAAGGAAATTCACTCAGTGATGACTGATGTACATTGAGAGCATGGAATTACAAAGAAGGGAGAACCAAAATATTATCCAAACTAGGAGAGTACGGTATTTCTTTTTTGATAACATTCATAATGATCTACAATTGCAGAAACAGGAGTTGCATGAATTCAATGGTAGCTGGATGATTTGGAGATGGTAAGGCCAAAAGATATGGTATAAATTCAGTTTGAATTATGGATTTTGCTAGTCTGTGTGACTTATAAGAAGAGGGGAAAGTTAAAATAGTATTGTATTGGTTAAAGGTGAATTGAGGAGAACAGGATGTGAATGAAAGATACTGCTTCTGCAAAATCAGAGCAGACACTGTTTTAGGGCAGGAATTGTCAACATATGGAATAGCTCCAGACCCTACTGATCAGAAAAGGAAAAATGGAGAACTAAGTCCACAAGTACTATGCATTAGAAAAGAAATTGCAGATTTTGTGAAGAAATTGCACAAATTAGTCAATTTAAGATAATGGGACTAATCAACACATCCCAGGCAGCTCTTTCAAAAATAAATAAATTGTATTTATCTGAAATGAGAAGTGAAGAAAAGTCAGAAGACACTTTTATATTCAAAGCTGTCGGAAGGAAGTGTTCATATCCTGAAGGTGACAGTTCAGACTGTCATCCTGACTAATGGGGGTTGGGGGTAAGGGTGGATTAGATTCCATTAATAGCGCAGCCAGATGGACTATTAGGAGAGATGTGGGATGAATTCAAAGCTAGATTTAGTTGAAATGAAGAATTTGGAATCAGTGTTACTTTTAGTAACTGAGGAATACAATGTACCTTCTTGCTGTGCTGTAATATTGGAGGTTCCAAGAAATCTAGTGCAACAGGGTAATGAGGTGGAAGGGAAGGAAGATAAATGCTTGTTACCTCTCCATTCCTTTCTGAACTTAAAAAAAAATCCTTCCATTACAAGCATATAAATCAAGAAAGGAAAAGAAAGCTCTGAATCCCCAGTGTGACTTTTGGAAGCTAGAGAGATTCCATCCCACTAGTTTTAGTGTTCAGTAACCTTCTTGCCTAATTTTATTTTCTAGATTATTTTGATGTAGAAAATGGATGGGAAGTTAGCACGCTGCAAAACAAAGCACCAGGCTCAATCAGAACTTGATTTTCCAACAAAACCTTTGAGTAATGGGTCCTTGGTGCTCTCTGAGCTTGGTTGTTTTTTTTGTAGACATTATCCAAAGTAAGTTACATTAGCACTAGTAAGGAATGGAGTCTGCCCTCAATTTGTATTCTAGTGACTTGTCCTGTCAGGGTTGTTGGGAGTGGTTTTGGTGATTTTTTTTGGTTGGGCTGCTTACTATTAGCTTGTTTGGCATTTCCTAGATTGGGGTATTGTTTACTTCTTGGTTGTTGGTCTGATGTTAACCTTGGTGTTAAACTGTGCTCATCTGGGTATTGATTGCCAATGGGGAGTTGTTTTGGTCTTTTTGTTCTCTTTTTGGCTTGTTAATTGTCTCTTTTGCACAGTATATAGATGTTGTTTATGTCTAGGTGTCTGTTGATGGCCATTTGTCAAAGTGCAAGGCTTCCAGGAATTTTCTAGTGTTTTTGAACTTGGCATGGTCTAGGATGGTCACCGTTTCCCAGTTAAAATTATGGTTAAATCCATATGTTGTAAAATTAAAGAGTTTTCATCATGTCTTCTGACTGCTAATTGGTGTTCATGGATGTGCTCTGCTAGTCTCCTGTTTGTCCTACATAGTGGTTATTGCAATCTTTACACTGTAATGTTGTAGATAACTCCTGTTTTTTCTTCTGGATCTGCTGGGTTTTTTTGGTTTATTCAGGATGTTTTGGAGTGCTTTAGTTGGTTTGTGTGCTGTGTTGATTCTATGTGGTCATCTGTAGGTGGTTTCTCACATGTTTTTGATGTATGACAGTGTTATCCTTTTTACGGCTTGTGTTGGTTGTGCTATATTGGGTTGAGTGGTCAAGCAGTTTTTGATGAAATTGCGTGGATATCCATTTTGTTGGAAGATATTGTATGGATGTTCTGTTTCCTTTTTCCGCTGTTAAGGGTTGTTGCAGTCTAAATAGAGTTCTTATATAGCTCCTGTTGTGAGAAGTTAGGTTACTCCTAACCTCAAAGGTTAGGTAAAAGTTTTGAGTTCCACATAAACTTCCTAGGTATTCTTAGCAAAGAGAGGGAGAGAGAGAGGAAAGAGAGAGAGAGAGAGAGTATAAGCTTAAAAAGTGTACCTGGAAAGAGGCATGAGTTTGGAATTACTGACTAATGGAGTACTTCTGACTTTGTCTTTGTTTTGTAAATTCAATCCACATATTTTTCATCACTGACCAGCATAAGAAATAACGCATGGGTTTACAAACGTAGCTGCAGATTAACAGCTATAATTTACAAATAGGCCATGCTTATTAAGCTGTATAGAAAGTAAAATAATGGAACATGAAACTATGTATTTTGGAACTCAAAACTATAAGACTAACATTTACTGTATTAAAGTATGTAAGGTTAATTATTAATTTAACTTTAATTAAACTTGCTATATAAACCCACTTCCTCCACCGTTAGGCATGATTAGGGCTTACCTTTTTTATTACAAGAGTTTTTTTTAAAAAAAATTCTCCAGGAAGAGATACATACAGTATGAATATAAGCAATGAGGAATTTTTTACATGCTCTTAATGATACTTAGTACAACACTAAAATGTGAGAACATCTGGTTCTCAATTTCTGAATGGACCAGTGCCTTTTGTTTTACATTAACCCACTAAGAGGATTCACTTCCTGCAGTCATCTATTGACATCAAGAAGCCCTTTAACTGAATAATTGAACACTACCTGTCATCTATTTTGAAAGCTCATAGAATTGATTAGTTTTGTGGCAGATATAAAGTATACCGTACTTTAATCTTGGTGGATTTTTTTTATATCTACAGTATATAAGCCGTTGATGTATATAAATTGCTGTGTTCCATTTTAGAGACTTAATTTGTTCTGGATGACAAAAATAATTCATTTCTAGAAACAAATACTTTTAATTTTGATTTAATTCCACTAAGCTCAATGCTGACATTGGACTAGTTCAATTTAATTACTGGCTTAAGCAGAGAGATGCATGAGCTTTGTTTTCAAACAGTTGAAAGAATGCTTGCACCCCTTTCTGTTAGAAAGAAATATATTTTAGATCATTTCCTTAATATTTAAACAAGAATTAGTTTTAAGGGTGGCCCAGCTATTGTATAACTCTCTATTATATTACTAGCACTTATAAGACAACAACAAGGAAATGCTAAATAGTTCAGAATCTTGAACTTTTTTGATATACTGTCTTGATACTATCATGGCTATTTAGCTACCACCATTACCACCACCATTATTTCTTTCCATTAAAAAATACACATACTATTTTTTGATTTTTGTCATGTATTATTTAATTTGAGTTGTATTAAAGAAGAATTAGGAAATAGTTGAACATTAATTCATATGTTGATGCCAATATTTGTTGCAGTAACTTTTGCCAAGGTACATACAATGGGAAAGTTTGATTGCTCAGTAGAAGAGTATATGCCTTGGATTTAGAAGATTCCAAACATCCTAAGCAAAATGATTTAATAGGCTAATTCAGTACAAATCAGTTTCGTGTACTGTAGGATAACTGAAATATAAACTAAATAACCATTTTTAGTAGAGAACCAGAATTAGAAATAAAAGTACTTTTGTAGTGAATGGTGGGTATAGATATCATGTTTGAAAAAAAAGATGAAAATATTAGTACGCTCAAGTTTAGAAAACTGTAACCATTCACATGACTAATGACCTCGTCATTAGTATGAGTTCCTTTGCTAAGAATTAAGACATTAGAATACACAATTGTACAGAAGTGCAATATTTAGTATCTGAAGTGTATTGTATTGTTTTATTGTTTCTGCTTTTATCACTGTTACCTGCTATATAATTTATATAGCTACCATCTTGTAGGATAAAACTGTTACAGTTTTATAAATTGTATATAAATTGTTTAAATAAATAAAAAATAGTTCAGAAATGTGAAATATAAAATAAATAAAATAGACACGAAGGAAAATAAGTCCTTCAGATCTAAATCCAGAAAACTAGGGTTCTCAACAAATCCAGATATGTAATGATGAGGGTGAGCCTGGCTAGGAGGAAGGAATCCAATATATGAGAACATAAACGGTATAGACAATTATAGATAAAAAGCTTGATCAAAGCAAGGGCATTATTTTTTAAAGCTATTATAAATTAGGATTATAGGAAAAGACACAGATCCAGAATTATGCACAAAAGAACGTGTCTCAGAATTGCACAATAGTTAAAATATCTAGCCAAGGTAGTGCTATAAGCGGTATATAAATTTAAATAATAAATATTCATTTATCCTCACACTCAAACAACATCCTTTCATAACTATGGTGGAAATCATGGGCATTTTGTAAGATTCATTTGGCAGGTCTCTCTTTTTTTAAGTTGACCATTCCCTCCATATCTACTAAGACAAAGTTGAGAAGATTTAATCCATCTTCTATTAACCTTTTGAATTTCCAGAACTAGTTTTAAAAGTTATTGACTGATTATGCACCATCAAGTAGATATTGACTCTTCTTATAACTTTATTATTTGCGAAAGCAATAATGTAAGGCTTTACTTACCTAGCTTGAACAATTGGTTAATATTTCGCAGAGACTATTTTGTTATAGTAACAATAGTAATAAGTATTTTTATATATATTTACATTAGCATAGTGAACAACTGTATAACAGACACATATAGGAAAAATTATGTAGATGTTAACACCTTGATATTTGAAAGCTTTAGTTATTGAGACAAAACAGAAGTGGCCCAGCTCTTAGGGCCTTTTCTAGACAAGCACAAATCTTGAAGCATCCATTGAACGAAGTATTCTAGAAAGGTCTTACAGAGAATTAAAAATATAAAAAAAGGATTTACAAAATTAATTATATCTTTCATTTAACAATAGCTATCTTCTTGCAAGTAAAATATTTATTAGTAAATCTTGGTGTTTACTATTAAATATAACTGATTGTGCAGATGATCAATAATATTAAAATCTGCTAATGTATGCAAAATAACATAATACCAGAGTAGAAATTATGCAAAATCACTGGTAGGTTTGAATGTTGTAGTTTACCATATGGTAAAGCATGATATTTAGGGCTGTTAAACCTATTTCCAA
The DNA here is from genome assembly GCF_001527695.2 of Protobothrops mucrosquamatus. Lineage (NCBI taxonomy): Eukaryota > Metazoa > Chordata > Lepidosauria > Squamata > Viperidae > Protobothrops > Protobothrops mucrosquamatus. The sequence goes on from NW_015386694.1 coordinate 33,490, forward strand.
CAATGCATTTAAACTGAAGTAAACATCAAACTCTATTAGTAAAATATTATATAGCAATGAGTGATAGAATACAAGATGTAAAATTCTAGAACCTTAAGAAGGTTAAATGTGAAAGTGACAAGTTAAAAAAAAGCTGTTAAGAGGGAATTGTATTACAAGTTAAGAACATGCCCTCCTTTTGAATTTAGCAGGAAATTTGAATGTTAAATATGCTGTGGCATGTTGTCTATTTCATCTTTGTCTTTTTTCTGTCTTGAGATGCAGTTGATGTAAGTAGTTTTAGTACTACATTTTTAAATGTGATAGTAATATTGTATACATTTATAACAATAATGATATGACTAACAAGAGTTCCTTAGTCCAAGAATGGTGCTTTGAACATAGAAGTTGGTTTTGCCTGAAAATTATATAAGTGCAGTGTGAAGAACAATGCTTGTTTTCTAATTGCAGTTTTCCGTGTGCAAATAGCTTTTCATATTTCGAAGAATTAAACTTACCTTAGAAAACCACTGAATAAGTAATTGCATCTGATTTGGTTGAAATACTTTAATGATCTTTACTTCACAATCTTTTCTTCAAACTATTTACATTGGATCAGATTTGATTTTCTGTCCATATAAATGGACTTAAAGAGCTATTTTTGAGAAGAGCATGAAAGCCCTAACAGAATTATTATTACATTTATACAATGTATTCCTTCAGATCTTAATAGGGATTTTAATTTTGCCTTTTTTTTAGACAACTGAATAAAGATGTGCTGTATAAAGATATGTATTTCGATCTGAATTGGAGAAGGATGCCTTGGAGTAGCATTGATACTCTCGCTAGGCTGTTTTAAGATATTATCTGATATTATAGCAAGGTTGTTCACATGGGTCTGAAGCACTATTGCTTGCTTTTGATCCAAGTGATGCACACTTTACAATTGTGTATTGCAATGAATAACTTATTAGTCATACTAATAAGAGTTTTATAAATGAATGTAAAGTATTGTGCGATATTTTACTTTCATTTGATACTGTTTAATAGACTAGGAATCAACTTGTTGCTTTACTAACACATGTAACTAATAAAAACTAAATTACAGGAAGAAATAGACAAAATAAGAATCTATTTAAGTCCTTAATAATAACCATAGGTTTCACATCAACTGTTTGTCTCAATAAAGATTTTCTAATAGCCCTTATGAAATCAAAACAAGGGGACCCTGCCAAATCTCTCAGAAAAGAGTATTCCAATCTTCAGTTACTATCAAGAAGATCCAGTCTTCTCCAATATTATTTTTATTCTTTTATAAGGGTAGGGGAGGGTTAGGGATATGATCAGTATAGATATTGGGGTTCAGGGTAGGGTTCGGGGATGGGGTTAGGATAAGGATTGGGATAGGGATAGGTACAACAATGGGGTTGCCCCCATAACATTTCCACGCTTTAGCAAGCAGACTATTGTCCGGATACAAATATTCAATATCAATAATTAATATGATAGTAAATAGCTATGGTCAATAAGAATAACAGTGATAATAGAAAATAGTAATCAGTAAATATCATTCATCTTGTTAAATTCACAATCATTTCTAGTTTGTTTTGTTAACCATTGGTAAAAAATTTCCCATGTTTTAAAATAGACTGAAGATCCAGTCTTCTGTGTACATCCCTTTCAGTTCTAATCTTAAAGCTTGGGCATGTTCATACAGATGAAGGGAGTGTATAAAGGGACATTGGTCTTGGCCCACTTCCATCTTTAAAATGAATAAATGAGTTTTGTAATGGATAAATAACTGATTCAGCTGAAACACAATGTGCTCTGATTATTGAAAGCACTGTCAAGGTTTCTGATGGTTGCATTTTGTTCATTTGTTCCAGAACTATCTTTAAAAGCAATCCCAAGTAAAGAACTTTACAGTAGCCTATTCTGTGCATGAATAGAACGAGTATAATAGAGACTACGTCTGATTTTTGTAGTAAGGCCGCAATGCATAGAGTGATAAAGCTGCTTTTAGCAGCTATAACTGCTTGCATATCAAGTATGATGCTAGATCTAGGGGGTTCTTACGCTATTAATTTGATCGCTGAAATAAGTGAAATCCCTTTCAAAACAATCTGCAGCCAAATTAATAAACAGAATTTTGTCTAAAGGAAAGGAGGGCTTGGGAGGCAAATGCTTTAGGTTGACATTTTCCAAGTATGTACATAATAGTGTTGGGCTGTCCAAAGCCGTTTCATTTCTCAAGGGCCTCAAGGAAAATGAAAATTAACATACGAACTCATATACTTCAATATTTTACAAAGTAAATCTGTATATTTATTTTCACTAAGGTATTGTAACGTCTCCAAAATATTATGTTTGCCTTTTCAGAAATATCACAGATTACATATTTAAATCTATATAAATAAAAATGTAAATGTTCGTTTGTTCAAAATCTTAAATCTCCGAAAGTTCTTCACCGATTGTTTTGAAATTTTGACACAACGTTGCATTCGAATACGTGCGTGTTTTTATATACCTATATTATATAGATGTCACACCTGTGACAGGTAAAACATGCTTTTTTTGAAAAACAGCACCATCTGTTGGACGTAAAAGCAACATACGCTTTTACCGGACTGAGCCACAGCAACGCGTGGATGGGGACAGCTAGTATTCCAATAAAAATGAACATAGAGATGTTTTATTATGTAACTGAAACTTTTAAAAAATCAATTCCTTTGAAGGAATTAATATTCAGGGTTGTTAAAATTTTATTATTATAGCATACAGTGAACAAAATTCACATTGTAGGTACCTGTTTGAATTGTTATTTCAAATGGTTTCATATCTGCCTGAAACATCACTACTTTTGCCAGGTCTGAAAGAGAAAATCAATTTACAATTCATGCATAAATCTGTATTAATTTTCCCTGCTAGGAATGTTCTTAAATGCTTACACATGTAAAATTAAATAGTAATAGAATTGTCAACAACAGTTTAGTTGTTTCTAGGTAAACTTTGATAGTAGCCAACTGCATAGCAAAATAGTTGTGATAGATAGTTGGAATTAGTTTTAAGATAGTTTTGTAGATTATATATGGCTATGTCTTGTATAACAGAGTCAAGAATATTTATTTGCTTTGAATGATACTAAGATTAATTTCATCCAAGGAATAGGATTAGGATATTTAAAGATAATCCAAGAATGTACTGATAGTCTTTTTGATTATGTGCCATTAAATTGTTGTCAACATTTAGCAGATATATAATTTGTTGGGGTTTATAGCATTGTCAGCAAATATGAAAAAATGATATGATCTGAATATTGCATTTCAACAATTTTTAGAAAATGAGTTACAGGTAGTCTTTGATTTATGACCAAAATGGGAACGGGATTTTTTGTTGTTAGGCAAGGCAATGAATTTAAGTGCATGGTGCTTGATTTTACAATCTTTTTTTTTGCCACAATTAAGTGAATAATGCGGTTGTTAGGTGAATCCAATTTCCCCTATTGTCTTTGCCTGTTGGAAACTGACTTGGAAAATTGCAAATTGCAACCATTGTAAATACATGTCAGTTGCCAAATGCTTGAATTTTGATCACATGACCAAGGGGATGCTGTGATGCGAAGTGTGAGGATCGATCATACATCACTTTTCTGCGATGCTGTTATAACTTTGGTCAGTGAAATAATAGTTTTATGTCAAGGACTACCTGTACCTTTACAGTCAGCAGCAGGTTAATATACCAATGGTAAATCTTTTTATACCAGCTTTCTCTAAATATAATATTCATAGCAGATTTAATATTTATCTTCTGTTGATATTTCCATTATTGTTCCATTTAAATTCTGCATCCATTTAATCATAAAAGTCTGTAACTTGGCTTGGTTTCCAAATCTATTTCAATAACTTATAAATAAGCCCCAAAATGTTCTGAGTTTTGTACAAGTTTCTCAATTTCAGTTAAGACTTTTAAATATTCAGGCCTCCCTGTTTTTATAATTCCCTTTGAACTATACTGCTTAAAGGTCATCCCAGCCATCTTGAAAGCAGGCCTTTTTCCTGGTTTCTCACTGCTTTCGCTTTCTTCTTCTTATGCACTTCTCTTAATATCTATCAAATCTGTATCTTTTTGCCATTTCCTTTAATTGTCTTTTGTATTTTTACCTCTGTTTTCCAATGTCTCCTCAAAGACATTATCCCTCAAATGCTAAGTGCTAAGAATTAAACAAAAAGACCAGAACTCAGTGTCTCCAGCAACGAACTTCAGATGCAAAAAATCTTATTCCTAGTATAAAATCCAGACAAATAATTAAGCAGAAAACAATACTCTGAACAAGGACCTATTGAGGAGAAAATTAACTTCCACCAATAGTGGCAGGACAAGCCATAGTATATAAACAGGGAGCAAACCCCACTTTCATTAGTACTGATGATGTTACCTAATTGAGTAATGAAACATCTACAAGCAAACAATCAAGCTCAGAGCGTACCAAGGATTCCAAAGTACAGTCACTGTCTTGCAGCATTAGCAGATTAATATTTGTTTGTACCCTATCATTTCTTTAGGAGCTCAGGACATACATAGTGCTGCCTTCCCTAATTTTTCCCCATTCCCCATACACTATGAGGTAGGTGGAACTGAGAATAATTTACTTTCCCAAATTACCCAGTAAGCTTCCATGGCAGACAGTGCATTTTAATCTGGGTCTTCCTAGTTTTACTTCAACACCTTAGCCACTATATTTGTCTTGTCTGTTGATCCCTAATGCCTCAAAATATATTCTAGAACAGTGGTGGCAAACCTATGGCACGGGTGCCAGAGGCGGCACTTAGAGCCTTCTCTGTGGGCACGCGCGCCGTCGCCCCAGTCCTAGGCCTTCAGCTGGTTTTATAAAACCTTTTTGCTTTAGGCCTCCACCGCTGTGTGCAAAAAAAAAAAAGGTTCGATCAATCAATCAATTTCAACTTCTTGCGGGAAAAAAAAGATCTTGCAAAGTTGGAATTGATTGATTGAACTTTTTAGTCCCACCCAGTCTGCTGTTACCACTACAGCCACGCCCACCCAATGGGCCATACCCACCCAATTGGCCACACCCACCCGGCGATGCATAAGTTTATTTTTTTTATTTATTAAATTTATATACCGCCCTATCTCCCTTATGGGACTCAGGGCAGTGAACAGGCGATACTAAAAACCACAATAATAAATAAATAGTTTCTGTTCTAAAATCAAATTAAATAACGGGCCTGTTCTAAAAACACCCCATATAAAAACCCCCACTACAACATAATCAAACTACGCCAGGCCGGCCGCACGGAATAGATGGGCCTTCAGGGCTCGGCGAAAAAGGCGCAGGTCCGCAACTGTACGTAGGTCGGGGAGTAGGTCATTCCAGAGGGCAGGAGCTGCCACAGAGAAGGCTCTCCCCCTGGGGTTCGCCAGCCGGCATTGTCTGGCCGACGGCACTCTAAGAAGGCCCTCTCTGTGGGAGCGGACTGGTCGAAGGGAGGTGTTTGGTAGGAGGCGGTCTTGCAAATACCTAGGTCCATTGCCATGGAGCGCTTTAAAAGTTACTAACACCTTGAAGCGCACCCGGAAGGCCACCGGCAGCCAGTGCAGCTCGCGCAGGAGAGGTGTTGCATGGGAGCATCTAGAGGCCCCCAAAATCCCCCGCGCAGCCGCATTCTGAACTAGCTGGAGCCTCCGGGTGCACCTCAAGGGGAGCCCCATGTAGAGAGCATTGCAATAGTCCAGGCGGGAAACAACGAGGGCTNGTCTTGGACGGGTTGAGATGAAGCCTGTTCCTCCCCATCCAGACTCGCACGGCCTCCAGGCACCGGGACATCACTTCCGCGGCATCGTTGGGGTGGTCCGGGGTGGAGATGTACAGCTGGGTGTCATCTGCGTACTGATGAAACTCCACCCCGAAACCACGGATGATCTCACCCAGTGGGTTTTGGGTTGCAGTTTGGGCACTCGGTCTCTAAAAGGTTCGCCACCACTGTTCTAGAATGTAACAGATTTTGGCAGAGCTATATGGGGGGAGTCCATTCTACTGAGCGATGCTATAATTTTTACATCTGTACTCCTACTGTTTTTCATGTTCTTGACCACACAGTACAAAACACTTAATCAAACCAATTGTTCATTTTCATGACCTCCAGAGTCCCTTCCATCATCATCATCATCTCCTCCTCCTCCTCCTCCTCCTCCTTCTCCTCCTCCTCCTCCTCCTCCTCCTCCTCCTCCTCCCATTTCTGGCTGCTCATCTAACTACAGTGTTTTAGTTTCATATTAACCTAATGTTATGTCATTTTGAGAACAATGAAGATAATTTCTTTGTATCTTTCTAATTGTGTAGAAACTGGTTAATCAGTTCCATTTTCCATTTAGCAAGTTTACTTTGCAAGATACCAGTATTAATTCTAGAAATAAATTTTAATAACTGTCAAATATATATTAAAATAAAGACACTGAACAAAAATTAACTACAATGTTGCGCTCAACCTATGAAGTTTAAACTGGGTGACAGCTGGTTGAACTTAATTTTCTAGAAACATGAATATAAATAAAATAAGTAATGTCTTGGGGAACAAGGTGGTAAAGAGACAGATATGCACTGATTTTTAGCACTCATGATTTTGTACACTGATCTTGCTTGTTGATATTTGAGGGAAAATATATAAAAATTATCCTGTTTTCACTTAAAAGTTTCATTAGAGCAAAAAAGATACTGGACACAATAATTGTAGAAAGGGGAATCTTTGTTGTGTACATTCCTATTAAAACATGTGCTGCCCAAAAATAATTTCCTTTGAACAAATATGAGTCTCCCATTACTTATAATGGTGAAGACAGCATTAATGAAACAAACTTGGAAATATAAAACTGTTTCATGTCCTCTTGTTACCAAGAAATTTACACAATGTGTTCATGAAGTTAGCACTTCGACTTGAAAGTATTTTATACTAGGAGATTTTCTCCATGTGAACTTTATGTTTTATCACTAAGCTATGTCCAAAGACCGATATTACTGGTAAAATAAAGTTTTGGTTTTGGTTTTTTTTTAGTCTGATAACTGTTATCTCTAAGAATATAAACAATTGATGCAACAGTTTCATTTTTGCTGTATTTTTTTAAAATATCCCTAACAATCATTTCAGCAACAAATCTCAGAAGGTATACATTGTATTACAAATGGTTAATTAGTAATTCCAGTAAAATATTAAGATTATTCAATTGTAATGCATCATTTACTGCTGAATCCCTAAAACCTTGCTGACTAGAAATGCATTTGTCATGAGCTCACTGAAAGAGATAATATGAAATGTCTATAAGTGAACATTTTTTATTAATTCATCAGTATTCTACCAGGGTTCCTTGAAAGAATAAATGAATTTTGCATATAACCGCCCCCCCTCCCAATGAAACCATTGGACTTCCCCTTGGTACTAGCCATAGTGCCAGGTATCAGTTTAACATGAAATTGATTCCTTATCCATTCCTTGTCTGTTTTAACACATAAATCTGGAATCTTGTCAGGAATCGGCCCCACTGCCAGTTTGTCTGATCCTATTGCCACAGTCCAATTAAATGTTGGCAGTGATTCAACCCCTTATGGGCAAGTCTGATAATCCTCTTCATAACTCACTGGTCTTGCGACATTCATCATGGAAAGGCAATAGTGATAGCATGTAGACTTATATACTGCCCCATCAAGCTTTAGAGCACTCTGGGCGTTTTAAAATGTAAGCATTATTTGCATATTGCTCCCAACAATCTGGGTCCTCATTTTACCAACCTTGGAAGGATCGAAAGCTGAGTCAACCTTGAGCCCTATCAGGATCAAAGTTTCAGTGATTTGCTGAAAATTACCTCACCTCACCATTTCCTGTGTTTCCACTGCCTCTCTTATACTTTATTCCCATTATATACTATGTACTGTATATCTTCCTTCCCATTGCAAATGCATTCCAAAAACAGGAAAAAGACATGATATTAGTGAATCCCAACAAGTGTGTTCTGTTTTATACTGTTAAATATGTGAGGAGCCTCAATTGTTAATGTGATGTTGCTATAATGCTTTGATGTGTTGTTTTTATTATGTTTTATAAGCTGCCCAGAGTTATCTGGTTAACATGAGTGGCCATATAAATATGCTAATAATTAAATAAGCAGATGAGATTTTTGGGGGAGTGGGGGGCTTAGTCATTCTCCAGCATGAGGATGGAGAATCCACGGATGGGTGTTCCTTACGTTCCTGCCCAATTAGACTAAGTCTGGAAAAATTTCCCACGCCTCCTGCTGGGTGGATCTTGTCCCAGTTACGACTTAGTCTCTGCCCAACAGGACGCTTGTTTGACTCCTTGGTACAAATTTATCTGACAGGTCGTATTTATATCCATCTGTGGATTCTCTACCCTCTCCTTGCAGTGGGACAGCAAGGAGCTGTATTCTTCGCTGCCACGCTCCGTCCATCTGCCTTCCCCCCCACTTCCCCTCAGTGCCTTTATTCCCTCAGCTGTCCCAAACAGTTTTCTATCTCGGTAGCAGGATCTCTCGGAGCCTGTCAGGTGCACCAGATCCCGCTGACAGCAAGAGCCCTGCAGGGTCGTGGGGAGGGCAGCCTCATTATCTCCAACCCGCTTGGCCCTTTTCTTGTAACTCTGGTGCGCCAGTCGCAGCCGCCATTTGGGGACATGCGCTGAGCACTGTCGTTTGCCTCAACAAGCCTCACACAGCTCCATTTCTGCTTGAAAATTACTTTTTTTTTTTGCCAAGCAAGTCCCCTTGACATCGCGGACTGCTTGGAGGCCTGAAATCACTTGATCCCCTCGAGTGGGCCCTCTTGTCCCTGCCAGGCTTGCCTCAAGCCTCGGAGCCCCGATCCGGTCGACGACGCTGCAGGCGCCATTTTGAGTGTCCCGTTTGACCTCACAGGCTTATACAGGGAGAGGCCTGTGTTTCCCCCAGGGACATAAGCACTGAGACGCTGAGGTGTCCCCCTCCCCCTCCTCCCCATTTGTAAATAATAATAATAGTAATAATAATTAAATTGAATTAATTATAATTTGATCATAAAAAAAATAATTGGGTGAAAATCCCTGGAGGGGATAGTGGCCAGGCCCGCCCTTGGCTCCACTGCCACCACCTAGGCCTGTGTGCAGGCACTGATCACCCAGGTGATTGGCCGCAACAGAACAATTCACGCGTGTGCAGGCACATAACCGGCCTCTGGTTGCCTCAACCGTGTACCTGATTAGCGCAGTGGGAGCGTTATCAGGTTCTGCCAGCCTTCTGGAACATCTGGGACTTTGGGTCCTTTAAGTTGGCCCATCTGTCGCCATCATCCAGAGTGCTCACTGCTTCAGTCCTAGCGGTCTCTCAAGGCTAACACAGGTGCTCTGCTCCTATTTTTCGAGGCTTTCTCAGCACACCACTGAGAGATCTCATTGGAATGGCAGACAACAGGCCGCCTCAGCTGACACAGGGCACTCCTGGCTCCCCCGCCAAGAAGAAACATAAGTCCTCCAAATTGGAGGTGGCGGAAAAGGCCAAGGCCATTTCCAGCAAGAAGCCCTCGAAGGCGGCCAAAAAGGAGGCTAGCAGGAGACACCTGGCTCTGGAAAGACAATTTTCCAGGGCGCAGAGATTGTGTTTGAGTGACACAGGCCAGGTCTCCCCTGCTCCACCTGAGGCGTCACTCTTTGGGCCACAACCCCCTCCCACCAGCTCACTAACCCAACGAGCTTGGTCTCCGGAGGGAGAGGCCGTGTAAGAGGAAGGGACACCCCCATCCAGGGCCCCTGTCCTTGATGGGTGGCCCCCTCGCCCAGGGATCTGTCCGGGCCGGAGGCCACGTTTACACCCACGGCAGCTGGACTTCACCCTACTGAGCTTCAGGAGGCGTGGCCACAGCAATTTCAGGCCCTATTGGCCCAGGCCTTTGCTCAGGGCATGGCCTCCTCTTTCTACGAAAGGCCCGGCATAAACCAGCAGTTCCATTGGCCCTGTCTTTTTCCCAAATAGAAGCCCCCGAATACCAGGCTTCATTATACTCGGACCGGTCCTCTCAGGACAGGGAATCAGGTTCCGAGGAATATGAGCAAGGGGAGATTCAACCCTCCAAGGATGAAGAATCATCCCTGGACCCCTCCCCCTCCGTAGGACTATTTGATCCTGCTTTATTTAAATCTTTGCTGCTCAAGGCCAGTACTGCCGCTAAGATCGATCCTGAGTCGGAGACACAGCC
>NW_015386694.1:44220-78643 GCF_001527695.2 Protobothrops mucrosquamatus
TATACTCGGACCGGTCCTCTCAGGACAGGGAATCAGGTTCCGAGGAATATGAGCAAGGGGAGATTCAACCCTCCAAGGATGAAGAATCATCCCTGGACCCCTCCCCCTCCGTAGGACTATTTGATCCTGCTTTATTTAAATCTTTGCTGCTCAAGGCCAGTACTGCCGCTAAGATCGATCCTGAGTCGGAGACACAGCCACCTCCCACCCCCCAGGGTTCCAACCCACTATTCTCAGAACCCGTCGTCACTCAGAGATATATCCCCTGCCGTGCTTTCTTTCACAGTACGGTAAAAAAGCAATGGGCAATGCCTGGCAACCTCCCCACACCCGGGGGAATGGAAAAGAGACTTTTCAACGTGGCCCCCTCCTTGTCAGACATGTTGGAGGTTCCGGTGGTGGAGGATTCCTTAACACCTCTTTTTTCCTCCTCCGTGGTGTCAGGAGACATGGCGGAGGCCTTAAAGGCGGAGGACAGGAAATCTGAGTATTCTCTACGCAGATCCCATCAAGCTTCTGCGTGGTCGTTGAAGGCATCCACGTCCACCTCCTTTTTTGCCAGAACCTCCATCATCTGGCTTCAAGAGGTTCAGTCCATGATTCCCCCGGAGCAGGTACACGCCCATCAGAACCTGGGTAAGCTAGTGGCGACATCCAAATACATGGCAGATGCATCACTACATGCAGCCAGGTTCTCCTCCAGAGCTATAGCTGTTGTGGCTCCGTCCGGTGGGTCCCTCTCATCAGAGGAGGAAGGCTCTGAACATGAAGGAGAGGAGATGGCTAGGCCTCCCTCTCCAGGCCCTTCCCCTCTGGTGTAGCCTTCGGTGCCTTCCGACAGCGAGGAGTTTGGCCAGGAGCCCGGTGTTTCTGGGATTGGCCAGGAGCCCGGTGTTTCTGGGATTGGCCAGGAGCCCGGTGCTTCTGGGATTGGCCAGGAGCCCGGTGCTTCTGGGATCGGCCAGGAGCCAGGTGTATCGGACTCTGACGAGGATACGTCTTGGCTGGATCCACGCCAGCATCGGAAGGACAAGCGTGCGCAGCAGCGGACGCGTCGTGCCAGATAGTTCAGCTGAGTCACTGGGCCACACCCCACTGGCTACATAAGCAAGGGGTGTGGCATGTGAATTTTCGTGACGGACAATTTTTGCTGGATATTCTGTTGCAAGCACTCTGGCAAGTTATCTCTGTTTACTGTGTCTTATCAGTAAAGGCTTGGCAGGCAGCTACGCAGTTGTTGCCAAGAAATTCATTTGTCTTTGTCTGTGCCGAGTAGTTTTTCAGGCCTCGGCTGACTGGTTGGGGTGTGTGGGTCGGACGGGGGACAGAACAATAGCCTCCAACGTAACAGCCCGTAGGCTCCTATGGCTCAAGCAGTGGCGGGCAGACTTGAAATACAAGTGGCGCCTAACAACCGCCCCTTACACGGGAGGAAAACTGGCGAGGCCCTTAACCCTTACCTTTCAGAGAACTGGGACAAGCGCAAGGTGATATCTCATATTGCCAGACGGCCGGACAGACAGGCCAACCCTTACTCCCACAGGCAGTCCTTCTGCGCGGGGTCAACTTCAGAGTGGAATCAGCCTCCCCGCCCCTTTCCTCCCAGACATGATCGCCAGTCGGACCGCCCTGGCCCTAGGCCTAGGCAGCAGTTCCAATCAAAGCGGCCTTTTCGAGGCACGGGAGGCTGTCCCTTTAGAAGACATAAGTGACTTCAGGGGGGGTCCTCTCATAGGTGGCAGACTGTCCCTCTTCATCCACAGATGGGAGGTCACCACCACAGACGCTTGGGTCCTCAATACAATCAGGGACGGTCTGTCTCTAGAGCTTTTGTCCAGACCCCCAGATTGTTTCAGATCTTGTCCAATCTCACGGAATCCGGCCAAGAGAAGCCTCATGAACGAGGCCATTCACCATCTTTTAGAAATAAGGGCCATAGAGCCAGTCCCGGCTGAACAATTAAACAAGGGCTTCTACTCCATCCTCTTCGTGGTGCCAAAGACCTCGGGAGGATGGAGAGCCATACTCGATCTAAAGGGGTTAAATTCCCATTTGATGTACAAAAAATTCAAAATGCAGACACTACAATCTATCTTGGCCAGCATCAGGAGAGGCGACTTCCTGACGTCCATCGACCTCACGGAGGCATACTTACATGTCCCTATCCTTCCCGACCATCGGAGTTTCCTCAGGTTCTGCTACAATGCCCACCATTATCAGTACAGGGCCCTCCCGTTTGGCCTTTCATCCTCCCCAATAGTGTTCACAAAGATCTTGGCCACGCTAGCCGCTCACCTGAGGGTAATTCCGATATGAATCCAGTCCAGTCCACCTCCTCCCAGATGGCTCAATCGGACCTAGCCTTGTGCATCGAGACCCTCCAGGATCACGGGTTTTCGGTGAACTTCCTGAAGAGCCAGACAGTTCCCTCCACTCGCCTCCTCCACCTTGGCTCAGTCATAGACACAGAACAGTGCATGGTCTATTTGGCGCGGGAGCGCCAGGACAGTATCTGAGCCCTGGTACTGCAAGTCCAAAGGGAACGGGTCGTCTCCCTGGCCATGCTTTCACAATTGCTAGGAAAGATGGTCTCTTGCATGTCCATAGTGCCTTGGGCCAGGCTACGCTCCAGGAACCTGCAATGGTTCCTACTCTCGTTCCAAAGTCTGGGCACGAGCTCCTCCAATCAAAGGGTCTCAGTTCCCCCCCCCCAAACCCTGAGATCCCTTCATTGGTAGACCTCACCAGCGGTAGCCAGGGGCTGTCTGTTCAGAGAACCAGCCCGGATCACTCTGACGACCGAAGCAAGTCTGTTCAGTTGGGGGGCACACTTAGGATCCCAGCTGGCCCAGGGCCGGTGGTCTCGATCGGAGCTGAAGAACAGCATAAATTGGCTGGAGCTCAGAGCCATACATCTTGCCCTACGACACTTCAAAGACTGTAGCGGGACGTCACGTCCTAGTCCTTACGGACAATGTAGCAGCCAAAGCCCATGTGAACCGACAAGGGGGTACCCGGTCCAGGCCCCTCATGACCGAGTCCCAGTTGTTGGGTTCTTGGGCTGAGGCCAACCTTCCCTCCCTCAAGGCGGAACACATTTCGGGGGAAACCAATTGTCAGGCGGACTTTCTGAGCAGGTCGACAGTAGACCATTCTGAGTGGCGTCTGCACCCCGACTTGTTTGCGGAGGCCGCACGCAAGTTCGGTCACCCCACACTGGACTTGTTCGCCTCTCTGGCGAACTCTCAGCTCCCACGGTTCTTCTCCCGGTTTTCTTCTCCAGGAGCAGAGAGGACGGATTCCCTCCGCAGCCCATGGCCCAGGGAACTGCTATACGCCTTCCCTCCTCTCCCTCTGATCCCAGCGGCCATTTGCAAGGTACTCCAGGAACGGGCAGAGGTCATTTTCATTGCTCCACACTGGCTGAGACGTCCCTGGTTTGCCGACCTTGTAGGCCTTTCAATCTCCCCCCCGTGGAGAATCCCCTCAGACTGCATTGCCCTCAGCCAGAGAGCCCTGCAGCATCCAGAACCTCAGTGGCTCCAATTAACCGCCTGGCACTTGAGCGGCGACTTTTGACCCGAGAATCCTTCTCGTCGAGAGTAATCTCTATGATCCAGGCATCCAGACGCCCCTCCACAAATAGGATCTATGATTCCACGTGGAAGAACTTTAGTCTCTGGTGCACCAGGAACCACTTCAATGTCTCGTCAATCACCATCTCGAGAATCCTGGAGTATTTGTTGGAGGGGCTTGACAAGGGCTTGTCACCTAGTACCATTCGCAGACAGGTGCTGACATGCGATGATTTAACCCCCCTAGTGCAGCACCCCATGGTGCGCTCCTTTATCAAGGGTGCCACTAACTTCAAACCCCCTACGGTCCATCAGTATCCCTCTTGGGACTTGTCTCGGGTCTTACAGGCCCTTACCTATTCACCGTTCGAGCCCATTACGGACTGTTCACTGCGGCTCCTGTCCATGAAGGTAGCCTTCCTGGTAGCTGTCACATCAGCCAGACGCATATTGGAACTGGCAGCTCTCTCCGTCAGAGAGGACCTTTGTATTTTCCACAGTGAAAGGGTAGTCCTTCGTTTGGACCCATCATTTGTTCCCAAGGTCAACACCCTGTTCCACAGGTCCCAAGAGGTGATACTTCCTAACTTTTGTCCTCGTCCATCTCACGGCCTGGAACGGTGATGGCACACTCTAGATGTATGCAGGGCATTAAGGCAGTACATCAAGCGAACTTCTGTCTTTTGCAAATCAGAAGCGCTTTTCATCTCTTTCCAACCCTCTTCCATGGGACAGAAGGTTTCCTCATTGACCATAGGCAGGTGGATCAAGGCTTGCATTGCGAAGGCTTACCAGTCACATTCCTTACCCGTGCCCGGCCGTATCACTGCTCATTCCACCTGCAGTTCGGCAATCTCGGCGGCTTGGGCAACGCAAGCTTCCATTGATGAGATCTGCAGAGCGGCGACTTGGTCTTCGCCTTCCCCTTTCGTACGGCACTACAAAATGGACAAATTTGCCTCCACAGATGCCTCATTTGGTCGGAGGGTATTGCAACAAGTAGTGTCTTCCAGTGGGACACAGGCCCAGACTGATTCCCTCCCTTAGGGACAGTGGAGCTTTGGTATGTCCCATCTGTGGATTCTCCATCCTCATGCTGGAGAAGGGGTGTTGTCTTACCTGAACACCTTTTCTCAGCATGATGATGAAGAATCCACACCCACCCCTTTAGTGTCCGTCAGGTCCTGTGCCAGGGGTAGGAGGAGTCAACATGTCAGACTGTCATCTGTTGCTTCGCCTTCGTCGTAACTGGGACAAGATCCACCCAGCAGGAGGCATGGCAAATTTTTCCAGACTTAGTCTGATTGGGCAGGAACGTAAGGAACACCCATCCGTGGATTCTCCATCATCATGCTGAGAAAAGGCGTTCAGGTAAGACAACGCCCCTTCCCTAATAGAGGAAGTATAGAAGCTTATAGATTTTATAGATCTTTTTGACATCAGTAGTGGAGAATTAGGTGATATCTACCCTAAGTTCCAACTGTTTACTACTTCATTCTGAAATATCTGGATGTGCTAAAAATTGCTGTATGCTTGAGAAAAAAAGTAAAATGTTTTTTTAAAAATGCTTCATAGTGCATCAGGATGCTCATTGCTTTTTCTTTTGCTATATGATTCTGAAATAAAACTTGCAACTCTATTGCTGCGGCTTTTTCCTCTTTTCATTGGATGGGTTTAGGTTTTCATTAGATGGATTTTCACTAGATGTCCTGTAATTATCTGTAGGTCTTTTTATGTGACAATTGATGGGATGTTAAAACAGAGTTTTTGTTTTGTGATACATAGGTAGGTAGGTAGGTAGATAGATAATGGTTTTAAGCAGTAAACAGTCAGTACCATCAAGACATATAATAAAGAATAGGTACAGTTATTATAATTGAATGTAGAATGCTTTTACACATTTTGAAGTTTTATCTGATTCAATTTTTTCTATGAAATCTCATTTTGTTTTCTGATTATCTTTTGTAGATTCAGCATGGGACTCATGATCTGTTTTAGTTTATCAAAGACTATGGACATTGGTTTAAAAGCACTGATTTTTAAACTAGAGTGATGGAGGAAGGGAAAAAGACAAAGAATACACCTCTTAAAAAGTCTGAACAAAAACTTTTCAAATGAAAGATTTGACAGGGAGCAGAACCTACTTCTATGATTCAAGAATGTCATATTCCAAAATTGGCTCTTGCTCAATATAACTTTTTTTTTCCAAATTTTCAGCAGTTAGAATATGGAAGAGGTGGGGCATACTGGAGGTTCATTCTTTCTATTATGATAGATGGGCGGATCCCAAAGGAGTGAGCAGATGTTTGTTTGTTTAGGTATTCTGGTCCTAAACATTTTGTACATTTGTTTTCAGTAAAGTAACTTGTATCATTGGGTTTGCTTATATGGGACTTGTACAATATCTTTCTAAATATTAATCCAGAATGCTGATTTAATCAAGGGAATAGTAGACAAAAAAGGCATTCCAAAGAATGGCTACTTCTCAGACAGAAGTTGGAGCCTGCAAAACAAACCATCTGGAAAACTTTTTTTTTTTAGCATTCCTTACAAATTTAAAGTTTTACTATTGAAAATTTGTTTCATTACTGCAATTATAACAACAGGGAGTGTGATTCATGCATTTTCATAGATTTTGCCCAAGGCAAAGGTTTGACTCTCATTGGCCTTCAATCAAAACCAGATCACTAAGGAAGTAAGATAGGGTGAGGACAAAATTGAGTATGACTGGTTATGTATTGCAACTCATTACAAGGAAATGGAACAAAAAGAATGGTATACCACACCTTTGTGTTCACTAATTGCTACCCTTTGCTCTCTATCTTTAGGTGGCAATATGTTCTGTACACATATTTACATTATATCCAGCAATAATAATAACTTCACAATGTATCCATTTTGAAGAAAAAGGAAGATTCTTTTCTTAAAAGCATTTCGAGTTTTGCTTTTATTTTGAAAGCACTAGATTTTAAAATTAAACTACCTGCTTATAAAATGTATTTATTCCTGCTCCTCTCTCTCTCTGTCCCTCCTTCCCTCGCCTTAATTTTATTATTAAATATGATAGAAACATGAAGAGGCATTTCTTTCTGTTTTATCAGTTACGGGTGAAAGAAATGACAGGAAAATTACAATACACATTTTATTCAAACAGTCAAAAATCCTGGTCCAGAATTGACATGATCTGGATGACATTTGAACTGAGGACAAATATGCAGGAAATTGAGATAGAACCAGGTGCATCGGTATATCACAACTCTTTAAAAGTGACATGGAGAGGGAAAAAAAAATCAAGATGGACTTTGAACCAATCTATATTAAAAGAAAGAGAATTTGTAGAACTAGCAAAAAAAGAAATGGAGTTTTTCTTCAAAGAAAACAAAAAAGAAGATACAACATTACAAAATGTATGGGATACAGCCAAAGCATACTTTAGAGGTATCGCTATAACATACATGGCAAAAAACAAACAGAAAAGACAGCAATATATACTATTAAAAGAAAAAAATTGAAAAACTAGAATCAGAACTGCAAATGAACCCACAAAAGAAGATTCTGAAAAGAGAAATGGAAACAATAAAACACAAATTAAATCTGTTGGATTCAGAAAAATTGGCACAGCAAATAAAAAGAGCAAAACAAAACTTTTTTGAAAATGCAAATAAATCAAGAAGATGGTTAGCTTATAAACTTAAAAAACAGAAGAAGAAAATGATAAACAATTTAGTAGATGAAAAAGGTTGCCTACAATTTAAAAATGAAGAAATAAAAAAGATAATTAATGAATATTACAAGAAACTGTATGACACAGAAGAAATTCCAAGAGAGAGAATGATCCAATATCTGGAAGAAAATAATCTTCCAAAAATTTCAGAAACCTGTAAGATTATGTTAGAGGAAAAAATAACAGTGATGGAAATAACAGAGGCCATAAGAAGACAAAACAACAAGAAAACACCGGGGCCAGATGGACTACCGGCGGAGTTATATAAAGCTTTACAAGATACACTAAGTGAACCACTGAAAGACGTTTGCAATGAACTTTTGTTTGAGGCTAAACTCCCAAATACATGGATAGAAGCAAATATTACCTTAATACAAAAAAGAAGACTCAGATTTGACACAGATAAAAAATTATAGACCAATATTGTTACTAAATGTGGATTATAATTTTACTTCAATAATGGCAGAGAGACTGACAAGATTCCTAACTGAATTTATTTATTTATTTATTTAATTATTTCATTATTTATTTACTGAGAACTTTGAGATAAGAAAAGGCACAAGGCAAGAATGTCCATTATCCCCATTGTTATTTATTTTCACTTTGGAAATTCTAAATAGAAATATTAGACAAGATATAGAAATTAAAGGACTAGAAATAAAAGGCGAAACATATAAATTACAAGCATTTGCTGATGATTTGGTGTTTATTCTAGAAGAACCTTTGGAGATGATTCCTAAACTATTGGGAAAGATAGAATAATATGGAGAAATGGCAGGACTGAATAAAAGAAGAAACGGAATATTATGAAATTTGGGACTTATTTTATCGATGGCTAGAGGAAAGAATAAAGGATTAGGAATTAAATATGTATTAGTGAATGTAAATTCAGACAGCACGCTTGTTGAAAAATTATTACTGAATGTATGGGGAAAAAAATCAATAAAAACTTTTACAAAAAAAAAGAAACATGAAGAGGCATTTCATTCTGTTTTATCAGTTACGGGTGAAAGAAATGACAGATTCCTTCACAATTCAAAATGTATTTTTTAAAAAATTGTGTAATGAAAAAAATGTCAGAAAAGTGTCTAGCTTGCTCTTCTACAGTCATTATATTGTATAATGACTCTAATTGGGATTGGTGAAGCAAATTGGTCGTTGGGCAAAATACCACGTGACTGTATGACTTATGATGACAGTACTGGTGGCCTTGCTTGTGGTACTTAGATGAGGACCTCATGCTTTTCCGACCCTATGCAAACTGCCAGCTCTATCTTGCTACCTTTTTCCTGCCTGGACCCGTTGATCTCTCTTCAGCAGATGAAGAGAGCTGCCCTGCTGAGCTCGCATCTACAAGTCTCCCTATTTGCCTATCTCCCCTCTCCTCTGCCCATTTGGCCGCCCTGCACTCCACTGCCATTGTTTAGTCCTGCTTCCCTATACCCCCCCCCCCCAAGCTGACCTTTGCTGTCTTCTTTCTCCTGTTGCTGTGCCTAGCCATTGCAACTATTGGCCCTTTGGAATGCCTCCATGAGGGGTAGGCAGCAGCGGCAGAGCACAGGACAGCCAAAGGGGTGAATATATTGTGGGGGATAGGCAGGTAGAATCAGTTGGTGGTGCATCATGTGGTAAATATGGATAGGCTGCCAATTTTGATCACAAAAACTACTCTTTGTATCTACCATTCATTTGGTACCTGTCAAGTGTCTGAGTAACGAAACACTTAAAAGGACTTTCAGGCATGTTTTCTCCTAAAAGCATTTATTAAGGTTACAATACGTCAGCACAGCATGGTGGAATGCTTAGGTCTGCTTCTCTTCCGTTACGCATAACATTCCAAACATTTTCCACTCCCTTATTGTAGGGTCATGGTTCACATCTTCCAATCAACTTGGAAGATGTGATTTACTTCCGGTTTCTTTCTCCCAGGCTATCCTTATGCTCCTCCCTCTTTCCCAGTTGCTGGTTTAACTATATATATACCAGACAGTTCTGCACATTGTCAAAGCAAGAATATACAGTATTTGCAGCGTTGACAGTACCATTGTAACTTTGAAAAGTTACCGAACGAATAATTGATATGCGAGGACCACTTGTGGTAGATTTTATATGCCATAAAAGCTGTTCACACAAGTAGCTAAGACTCATTTGCATTCCACCCCATTCATTTTCCAGGTTTGCTCTTGAGAGGATAAAGTTGGATGGGACTTCCCATAGAAGACAACATTTTATAACTTTTTTAGGATTATTATGTAATGAATACATAAATGAATGTTTGTGTCTGATAACATTCAAAGGTCCTTCAGGAGTATTTATAAAACATCAGGGCTATTTCCTTTGTGTACTTATCTCTCATTTTCAAACATTATGGTTGACTGAAGATAGGCATTCTGGTTGCTTGAATGTAATTATAACATACAGTATTCAGGCAGTTCTTTTTTCCCTGTAAAAGGGAGCTCAGATGAAATATAAGAATCTTTTTGTTCTTATTTGGTTCCTAAACACTTCCTCATAGTATACATTACCTTGCCCTCATTTCACCCCTACCAACAGGCAGTAACATTGAAATAATCATGTATGATGTAGACTAATGAAAATTTGTACTGAATGCAGTCATTTCAGGTTATTTACAGTACCTCTCTGAGATATTAAAGTTTCTATGTGTATAATGTGTTTTTGAATGTGATCAGATGTATTATTTTTCTCTCTTTTATCCCTTCTCCTTGTTCTCACTCTTGTTCATGAGCCTGAGATTTGTTCATGTTTGTAAACCACCTCAAGGACATTTAAAACCAGATGGCATAAAAATAATTACATAAATAAATTCATGTATAGACTATTTAGTTTAGCTCAGACTGGTATTAGATGGAGAAATGAACACAGTGATTTCTCCCCTTTATTAAAAAAGGACACTTAATTCTTGAAAGAACTGAGGGAGGACAGTGGGTAATAAAATTAAGATATAGGTTTTAATCTGTAGGTTACTTGAGGTTCAGTTTTTTTTCCAAAATGAACCTGCAATCAGTTCTTATTTTAATTTTAATTCAAATTAGTTATGATTATAGAATGACAACACTGAGAAGTAGAGAAAAGTATACATGGTCCTGTCTTTGTTTGTTTGTTTTGCCATTTAAATCATTGCCTAGCTAGACAATAGCACCTGGCTGATCTTGGCTATTGTCAAAGCTAAGCAGGATTGCTCTAGGATAATTCGAGGATGGGAAATTATCAGGAAATACCAAATCTATAGGCTAATCTGTGAAGTCACTTTAGAATGTAAAGGTAAACCAGTTCCATATGGTTGCCAAAAAAACTACATGGAAGTCTTAGACGACCTTATCTTTACCTTTAATGAAACTGACAGGCAATATACTGTCATTTATTAAATAAACAATGGTGTAATTAGCAATAGAATTAGTTTTCACTGGTGTGTTTGATACAAATGCTTTTAAAATAGTGTATTCCTTTAACATTTAATTTTGGGACAATATTCAGGTGGAATTTTTTCAAAGATCTTTGTGTAATTTAAAGTGTTTCTCCATAAGAGTGAGATTTACAGAAGTAGGAAAATGCCTTATTATGTGATGTTAAGTGTTCAGGAGAGATTTAGACTTAGCCCATCAACAGCGGGTACCAGTTTTCCATTGCAGGCATACTTGATTCTGTTTATAAATCTTCCATTCTCATATTTTCAGTATGCTGACCAATTTGGAGGTAGGCTAATATTCCCTTAATTAGGAAGAATTAGATATGTGCAGAAAATTTTGAATACAAACTACTCTTTTTTGTGATCAAGATGTCACAATTTTGAGAGCAAGAAATAAACTTTGGACTTTGGACTTCTCAAGCAAATACAGAATCTTTTAAAGTCAAAACAGAGCTGTTTCAAAATCCCACATTTTCTGGTATTTTCAATTCATGCCTGATATAGATTTTTTTTTTGAAAGACTTGCCACTATTATTTATGGAATAGCATAGATCAGGACTGTACAACATATGGCCTGCAGATTGCATGTAGCCTACTGAGTGACCTTGTGCAATCTTATGGTGTGTTTTTTTAAAGTAATTAATTCACTTCTCTACCATCCCAAGCCCTGCTAGGCACCTCCAATCATCAGGTTTTCAGTGCCTTTTGCAGCATCAGGATGGGAGCCATATGGAAATATCTGGGGGAATACTATTGCAGAGGAAAGGTGCTGTGACAGAGAAACTTGATGCTCTGAGACGTGACATTATTTAATTGACTGATACTTTGTGCTACAAATTGTTGATCTATTGTTTTATTTTTGAAAGTTGTAAAATATTTTAAACTTTAAAAATGAAATTGTTATTTCATCTTTTCCCTACAATCTTCTGAGGAAATTTACTAAACTTATGTGAATCATCACTGACAGAGTTCCAACCTTGTGTTTAAGCTATTATACATCACTTACTAGGTTTTGGCTAAATTTAATATATTAACCAGCCACTAACTCTGGGAAAGCATGGTTCATGCCATTGTGTTGTGTGTGAACTATTAGCAACCTATTGTAAATACCTCAGGTGATTAAGTAAATCATGACTTTCATACTTCCCCTCCCCATCACTATGTGTCTGCTTTTTCCTCCCTTCTCCTTTCTGCTATTCTGCTTCAAATGTCAATCTGTCAGTTCTTCTCTTACAAACAATGTCTTATATGTACCTATGAGATGCAGGTGAAACTGCTGCCACAGAATCTGTTCTTGGTGGAACACAAATATTCATCCTTTCTTCTTCTTCCCACTTTCCCTCAACTATTAGATGGAAAATAGAATCAGTCCCCAGTAAGATTTTGGCTTTCTTTTTTGAAAAATAAATGATGACATGATGTAATATGTTGTTCATCTGAGGTTGTATTTACCTAATTTTAAGAACTGCTAAGGACCAGATGATTTTTACTATGTCCTGATATGCAAAACCATAGAATTCATAGAGAGTGTACTTTCTTTTTTATATGACTGTATAAAGGTTATTCAACACAACATGCTAGAAGCATTTGTCATATTCAACAACTATTGGCTGTTGTTATGAAGGAATTGTCATTGCCACTACTTTCTGCTTTTCTTTTTCCTCTCACTTATTTGTTTACTATTTCAGCTATTCCCTGCTTCTAATTATGGGTAGGGTTATATTCTTGTCTCAATATTCCATACATCTGATATAGACCACCAAAGTTTATTTAATAATAAATGTCTTTGTATTTAAGATGCTACAACTCTTTCTTATAAAATGGAACTTTCAGACCAGTCAGTGATTATAGAACATAGAACATAGAATCAATATGTAATAGCTAGGTTCACACTTATGCTAATTTATCTGTTGAAAGTTGATTTCATAATTTGTTGAGTTATTAATGGATCAGAGTTGTCTGTTTTATTTCAATGACTTCTTTTAAGTAGATTGGCTGCTAATTTCAAAAGAGGATTAGAATAAATAGAATGCCAGGGTTATTGTGAGATTTACTGATTTCTTGCTACCCTTAGTGTCATGGCCAGCTCGGACTCTGAAGATGAAGAGGATTTACAGGAGGGTCAGTAGCCTGAGGGGATTCAGTTGGAAGAGTCAGGCAGGGAAAGCAGCATTGCTTAGAAACCAGGAGAAGCAGCTATCCCTGGCCTCAGAAGATGAAGAGGTGGAACTAGCACCTTCTCTCAATTTGAAAAGAGGTGGGCTGATCAAAGGCACTCAGGAAGACTATTGGCCAGAATGAACCCCTCCTCCCCCCATGGAACAAATCCGGATCATGCTACCTTTATGTAAGAGAAGCTGTGTGCCTGACAGGTCCATTGGCAACAATTCTCCATTTACTTCACCATTGTATTCCTGAATTCCTTAAGCCTACCCTCTCAAGCAGTAACCCTGAACCCTTATATTGTATTTTTTTTTTTTGACCCTCTAGTACCTTGTTTACAATTTAAAGTCTTTCTTATTTCTAATTTAAGTTGGTTGAGTTTTTGTGGGCTGGGTATTTTGGGTGTGAGAAATTATGATTGTTTGTTCAATCTTTTTTGCCATTAAAGTTCTGTTTGGAAACTTTTTTTAGTAAAAATATAAAACTTACTAGTGTGTCTGATTTCCATGGCCAGGACAGGTTATTTAAGAATTGTTCTTATCTTACTTGGAAACTTCTTATAGCTGCTTGTGGGTGCATGCATTTCTAGAATGTGAATATTGAAAATGTGGTAAACTTGGAATAAGAATAAGTTCACTTTTGGAGTTGTGGGGTCATGTGTTATACAAATACATATTAAAATGCACTAAACATGCCTTCAATTTTTTTTTTGTGATTATTCATGTATTATGCTAAACTCTAATGTGGTTTTGGATTATTTGTGAATCAAACCATTGTCATTTATAAACCATGTTTATTCCTTATTTAGTGGTTTAATTAATGGCTGTTATAAGTTGTAGAACTGATAATTAAGATAAAAAGAAGTGTAACCTTCTGCCTTTTATGATCAAACATCAACAGTAAAGGAACAAGCTGTTAAGAAATATGCTGTAGACTGGTATTCATGAAAGCCTTGAAAAAGACATTCAGATGTTTATATGATATGTTTATATCAAAATAGTATAAGCAATGGTATTCTCTGCAATATAGAAAGAGAAATTGGATTTTGAAAAAGCAGAATGGAAAGACTATTGGTACTTTTGAAGTTTTGTGTTGAGGAAGACTTTGATATATACTGCGGACAGCCAAGGGTGTGTGTGTGTGTGTGGAACAAATGGATCATTGAACAAATGAACTCAAGAGTTCTCAGTCAAATCACAAATGATCACACTCAAATTATCCTACTCCAGACACATGATGTGAAATTCTAGCTCTCTAGAGAAGATTCTAATGCTTGAGAAAGATGGAAGGAAAGGGAAGAAGAATGGGAGTAAACTGGTTAGACTCAATTATAGTAGTGTTGGATGTTCCATTGGAAGACCTGAAAGACCAGCCTAGGGACAGATTGCCATGGAGAAAATTGATCTATGTGGTCATTCAGAGTCAACACTAAGTTGATGGAACATAATGAAATCTCTAGGACTTGGCTTGATAAGCAGTTAGTTTTATTTGAAATGACTGAAGACAGTACATAAGAATTATCTCTCCATGCACTCAGTGAACTATCAGTAAATTGTACTTCTAGATCTAGTGTGGGTATTACTTCAAGATTATATAAGGTTAGTAATTGAACATGGGATCAATTGGTGTCCATCAGAAAACCAGGTTTGTTCCTAATACTTCCATTTGAAGATCCTGTGAAGATATCTGGGAAAGGAAACTTATAGACAAAGTTGTTTATTGAATGTGGCATTGGCAACATTGTGTCAACTGCTATAGGAGAATTCTCTCAGGAATATATTTAAGTGCCCAATTACATTAAAGCAAAAGTTTATTGACAAATTTTGGTACTGGAGACAGAATAGAGAAGTCTGAAAGGTATGGAGCACAAAACGTCTTTATTGATATATGCAAATCATCTTTAACTGATTGATTGCAGTAATAAACATTTGATTAGATATAAACAACACCAAACTAGTTAATTTTGTGATCAGTAAGGTTAGGATTAATCATTGCATTAATGTATATGCACATTAAAATATTTAATAGGACACATTAAGTATGAGCTAATAAGACAGTGGTAATATGGAACTTTATACAATGATTCTTTTAGATTCAAAGGCCAAATAATTCTTGATCTGAAGCATTACTTTTACCTTAGAGCAGGGGTGTCAAACTGCTGGCCTGCGGGCCGATTGCATCATGCTGAGGCCATGCCCACCCCAGCTCCGGCAATGCAAAAAAAGTTGCAATACGTCACAACATGTCACATGACGCGGCAAGTTTGATACCTGTGCCTTAGAGCTTTCTGAAAGCCTTGTCTTCCCGAGGCTAATTGTTAATTTCTTGCAGCTAGGCTTGAGGCTCTTCTTTAAGGTTAGCACTTTTGCTAATTTTATTAATACTTGTTACATTCTGTATCTCTGAGAATTTTTACTACCTACTTACTTCCTAGCTCAGCTAGCATTTTTATTTGGACTGAAAAAATGCAGATGTGTTGGAAGCTTTTTTTTTGGACACCCATTTTTTTAAATCCATTGACTAGTTGTGCTAGGAAGACTAGATAAGATTCTTTGTTGTTAGAAAAAAAAGAATTGATTTCTTCTTGACCATATAGTATGTGATAGAGGTAGCAATTTTTGATGACTTATTATCAAATCTAACTAATATACCGATTGATACCAATCCAAAAGCTTATATCAGTATACAATATACAAATTTTAACTTGAGATTACCTCTTATTTTCAAACAGCCAAACCATTTACACAGTTGGTGAAGGAAATGCAACTTCATCGAGATGACTTTGAAATCATAAAAGTCATTGGCAGAGGTGCATTTGGTGAGGTAAGATACCTTTAAAGCTCCCAGATGACTAAGGAAACATATTGTTGACTGACTGATGAATAAAGATTCTTCCAGTGGAAGAATTATTTGTTTTGAACTTACCTCTCTTCTACAATGGAAGCTAGATAAATAAAGATTATCTGTATGGTATGCTACGTCTCACAATATTATTTATAATGAATTATAATGTTATGAATTCATAACAACCATCCCCAGTGTATAAGTTAAAAACAAATACTACAAAAGAAAAAGAAAGCAGGAGATTAATATATACAACACATTAACAAAATTCTCACAAAGGCACATATTTCCTAACCAAGAGCTTATGGAAACAGCCAGATCTTCCAAGACCTATTTAAAGAATGTCAAGATCAAGATAACTCAGACCTCTAGAGATTACTGTTGCACAATGCAGGCACTGTGACAGAAAAAGCATACCCCTGAGATCCCATCAGATGATATATTTTAAAGACAGAATCTGGAACATGCCCACTCTGTCAGATCTTACTGAATGGGCAGAAAAAATAGGAAAAAGATGGTCCCTCAGATAGCCAGGCCCAACCTAGTCCATGAAGAACTTTAGAAGTCTTAAATAGCACTCTGAATTGCAACCAGAGGCTAACTGTTAACCAGTGCAGTTTGCATTCAAAGATGTTACACAAACATTTCAAGGTGTGTCAATAACTTCATCCGTTGATGTGCTCTAGATCAATTGTAGTTTTGGGGTGGTTTTCAAGGGTCAGGAACCCCTTGCCATAATCATTCATAACATTATCTTTTTGTGTGGATTATTGCAACATGCAACAGTGAAGATACCTCCTGGCTATAGGTGGATCTACTCTTCAAGCAGGAGTTATGAGTCCAGATTGCACACTAGTTTTCTCCTGGGGAGTACTACCCCATTTCAGAACAGAACAGAATAACAGTTGGAAGGGACCTTCGAGGTCTTCTAGTCCAACCCCCTGCTTAGGCAGGAATCCTATACCATTTCAGATGAATGGTTGTCCAATCTCTTCTTTAAAACTTCAGTGTTGGAGCATTCACAACTTCTGGAAGCAGGTTGTTCCACTGATTAATTGTTCTAACTGTCAGGAAATTACTTCTTAATTCTAGATTGCTTCTTGATTAGTTTCCATCCATTGCTTCTCATCCTGCCTTCAGGTGCTTTGGAGAATGCTTGACTCTCTCCTCTTTGTGGCAACCCCTGAGATACTGGAACTATCATGTCACCCCTCGTCCTTCTCTTCATTAAACTAGACATACCCAATTCCAGCAACCATTCTTAATATGTTTTAGCCTTCATTCCCCTAATCATTTTTGTTGCTCTTCTCTGCACTCTTTCTAGAGTCTCAACATCTGTTTTACATCATGGTGACCAAAACTGGATGCAGTATTCCAAGTGTGGCCTTACCAAGGCACTATAAAATGGTATTAACACTTCACGTGATGTTGATTCTATCCCTCTGTTAATGCAGCCCAGAACCATGTTGTCTTTTTTGGCAGCTGCAGCACAATGCTGGCTCATGTTTAAATTATTATCCACTAGGACTCCAAGATTCCTCTCACAGTTACTATTATTGAGCTTGGTACCACCTATACTGTACCTGTGCATTTGGTTTTTCTTGCCTAAATGTAGAACCTTACTTTCTTCATTGAATTTCATTTAGTTAGATAGCGCCCAATGTTCAAGTCTGTCAAGATCCTTCTATATCTTAAGCCTATCTTCTGGAGTGTTGGCTATTCCTGCCAGCTTGGTGTCATCTGCAAATATGATGAGTTCCCCATCTATCCCCTCATCCAAATCATGGAAGAATGCATGGTGCCAGACAAAAATACCCAGCCAGTTAGTCTTATCAAGACTGAGTTTAAGTTTCTTTCTTCCCATCCAACCCCAGTAGCCTTCAGACATTGGTATAAGACAGAATCCTTTGGTCAGATTGGGCTCGAGATTTTCAATTTGGTATCACCAGCATATTGTTGATACATGAGTCTCTGTTGATGAATGACATCACCCAACACTTCTTGTAAATGTTAAACAGGATGGGTGAAAACATCCAATCTAGTGCCATCCTGTACCCACTTTTCAATATCTTCAATACCAATAGAATTGACTGCAGAGAAAGAACCACTGCAATACTGTGCCTCCACTCTTATTCCTGCAGTCCATCCAGAAGGTTACCATGGTCAATGGTATCAAAAGCCACTGAGAGATCTGAACAATTGCACCACTGCTGTCCTGATTCTGTGAGACGTTACTGACAAATGTGTTCAATGCCATCTCTATACTATGCCCCAGGGCAAAGCTAAAAGTCCAGGACAAAGTCCCCTAAAGTCCAATGAAAGTATAAATAGTTGTGCTTAAAAGATATTCTAGTCTCAGGACAAAGCTAACCTAATTATTTTCTCTGCTATTATTAGGACCAGTCACTATTTTTAAATCATCTATCAAGTTGCAGTGTTCTTACTAAAGATGTCAGCATGTTATTCAGTTAATTTTGATTGTCCCCCAAATATATTTACATAATAGAAGCCATATACATTCAATTTTATTTAGGATTTTTTTTTTCTTCAGTTAAAATAGTCATAGCTATTTTTCTGAGGCTATGTCTTATTAAAGAATAGACTATTTGATTTCTTTGTGTGGCCTGGTATCACTTGCATGATTCTCCAAAGCTTTTAGGCAATGAGGATTCCCCCCCCCCATTACTTGCTATCTGTTGTTTTTAATTTGGACAGATGTGAGTAGATTACCCCCCCCCATCAATAAAGGCTAGAACAAAGAAGAACACTTCAGATAGTCTTCAACATATAGCCATTTGTTTAGTGACCATCCGAAGTTACAACGGCACTGAAAAAGTCATAAAATGAGACAAAACTCACTTAACAACTGTCATGCTTAGCAATAGAAATGTTGGTCTCAATTGAGGTCATAGGTCAACAACTACCTGTAGTAAAATTAACTTTGCTGTTCAAGCCAAAATCTAAGTAAGAGGGTTCATGGAAACTTTCCCCTATGTCAACTGTAATAAAAATGAGGGAAAACAATTCTCATGTCAGCCACTCCCTGTAGGGAACAAATTATGTCATTATGGAAAGTAGCCAAGATTCTTAATGATGGATACAAGTAGTGTTCACTTACAACCCCAATTTGGCACAGAATCTGGATTGTTAAGTGAAGGGTCATTAAGCGAGATACCAATTCACTGCTTCACTCCCCTCCAGTTTTGCAGTGAGCTGTTGTAAGTTTTGCCTTTGTTTAGTTGGATGTTGTCTCTGATTGATGTCTTTTTCCCCTCATATACCTTGTTTTCTTTTAAGTTTTTATCTGTAACATGCCGAGAGTCAAGTGGCTTCAAAACTGAAATAAATAAATAATACTAGAATGTCTTGGAGTTATTTTTACTTTTTAAATTGTAGGTTGCAGTTGTAAAACTGAAGTGCACAGAGCGCATTTATGCAATGAAAATCCTAAATAAATGGGAAATGCTTAAAAGGGCAGAGGTAAGTCTGATATTTTCAATTCAGATTTCTTTATAAATGGTATTAAAGAAGATAACAATGAAGTTTTGTCGGCATTAAACAGTTACTACTTAAGCACATAGGAATTTAATTTTTTTCCTGAAGATTTTTTATCTCAAATATCGTATTTTTGTGGCATTTATCACTATCTGCATTATATTTACCAGTCTGTCTGCCCCATTTTTTTTTCATATAGCATGGTTTTTATTTACTATGAAAACCAAGTTAATTACTAGATGGAAGCTTGGACTTTGGTTACATTGAAAGTCAGGATTTCAAGGAAGGCTGATGTTTGGTTTCATTTTTATAAAGAAGTAGATTTTGCACAAATAAATCAATTAAGGACTGTTGATTATTAAATAAATATATTTTACATATTTTATTTATTATAATATATATTTAATGTAATATGCATTATATCATATATAAAGCAAGAATTCATTTGCCAATATTTTTAAGTATGAAGATTTATACAGCCTTATTTTCCTGTTCAAGCATGTTTGATTCTCAGAGACTGCCTTGATCAGTCCCTGAGGTTTTCTTGGTAAGTTTTTTTTAGAAGTTGTTTGCCATTGCTTCCCAGTGTTAGGGCTGAGAGAAAGTGAGTAACCCAAAGTCACCCAGCTTGTTTTGTGCCTAAGTCTCCAGGTTTCTAGTCTGATACCTTAACAGGTTCACTAAAATGATGTATAAAAATATAGCCAAATTCAGTAAGAATTAAAAGAGTTTTTGGTAAAGATATGCAAAATATTTCAAATCCAATTGATTTGAATTTAAAATGCCTTAATTTGAATTCAAAATATCCCATCCAAATGTGAAGCAGCTGTTATAAACTCAAAATGGGCAATTTCAACCATTTTGGAAATGGGTAAGTTTGAAAAGGTCTCAAAAGGCTTGAAATAGCCCGTTTCGTATTCAAAACAGTTGTTTCTCAAAGTAGGGCATTTCAAACTCTTGACTTGCTTTTTCCATACCACATTTGTATAGATACAGGCTTATACTGTATACATTAGGGATCCTAAATCTCTTTAAATATTTTGGAAGAGGTTGCTGAATCAGTGCAGCTTAGTTCCCACTACGTCTACGTAGAAAAGTCCTGCTGTTCAGCACTCTATATTGTGTAAAGCTTTTCAAATATTTTAAGGGAAGGTCCACTTACAATGAATTGCTGGATATATTCCCAAATTATAAAACATAGGTAAATGCTTCTGACCCAGACTTTAAACAAATACTATAATCTTTTCCACCCAAATAATATTTGCTGAAAAGTTATAACCTTGTACATTATGTCATAAGGAGGTTGATTTTTGTAGTGCTAATTTATAGCAGATTTAGAAATTTCCTTCATGCTACCTAGGATAGTTCAAATTATTACAATTAATCGTTCATAATTATGTAATTATACTTATTCTGGGGTATGCCACAATGAAAGAAGAACTAGTGGATAATAAAACTATTAGGCAAAAATAAGGAACTGGGTAGTTCATGCATGAAAATAAGGAAAAAGTAAATTGACCATGTGTTTCTGCACTAATTGAACTTAGTGAAGCATATTTTTGAGTGATGCATAGAAATGTTCTGTGTTATGACCCTGAAATAATGATAACAGAAGCCAACTGATGATTGTTTAAGAATCTTCCACTTTTATATCATTATAGCTTCTATAAAAATGATTGCAACCGTTTATAGATAATGCTGATTCAGCTTAACAAATTCATAATTATTTGATATGTTTTGCAAGATATTTTTCATATTGAAATAATATAATCTGGCCACTTAATGTTATAGAACAAAAATAGATTGTTATTCTCCAGGCCCTTAACAAACTTTATGGATTTATTCTTTAAATAGTGCAAAGCTGATAAAATAAATAGTGTAAAATAAGAAAGAAATGCTGCTATAGTAAACAGTGAATAATAGTTTTAGAGATGGAATAGAATAAATACCAGTGAATCTCCAAAGAGAGGCAGTTTAAAAGTTTAATGTAAGGTAGATGATTCCTTGGCCTATCTGATACTATCCTTAGTATTGCCTGATTTAAATGAGTTTGAGTTTGTTATTTTTTGTGGAAACTTGGAGAGTAGTCACATATTCATACAGTTTG
The DNA here is from genome assembly GCF_001527695.2 of Protobothrops mucrosquamatus. NCBI lineage: Eukaryota > Metazoa > Chordata > Lepidosauria > Squamata > Viperidae > Protobothrops > Protobothrops mucrosquamatus. The sequence continues at coordinate 65,556 of NW_015386694.1, forward strand.
AATGAAAAAAACCACAGTTTGAACAAATTAGAAGCTTTTGAAGAAAGATGCAGTTAGAAAACGCCTTGCCACATCAGAGACTATTTTGTGGCAGCTCTTATGACTTATCTAATTCTGAAATTTAACGTTTAAATTTATAATAGTGGCTGGAGTTTGGAAGTAGGGTTAATAGTTGTTTGAATAGACTTGGAATTTTGTGGTTCAGGCTAAGTAAGAGGTAGAAGTAAGAGACCCATGCTCTGGATCTAAGAGTTCAAATAGGAAATTAGATGGAAATATGTTTTATGATCTATGCTTAAAAATCCTAATTTTAAGCTTTGTTCCTAAAAACTAGACACTACTATGGGTTTTACATCCTTTGTAACATAAAGCCTTCAGCCAGGACATTCATTAAAACAGAAGAAAGTACTTCTTCTGAACTCATAATTATCTTCCCCTTTTTGTTTCTCTTGGAAGTAATCATGACCCTTAAATACTTAAAGCATATAAGATTAGTGGGGGGTAAGTAGAGGGAGAAATAGGCTCAGAGATATGTGACTTATATGATATATGTGAGGAATTCAGCTCCCATTTCCAGGAATCATTAATGGATAAATTGGGCAGGTTTGTACTGCCCATTCTCTAGTCTATTTTTGTTTTGTTTTGTTTTAAGTAAACATTTTGTAAGTTTCGTATTCTCTTGAAGGCTATCAGTATGTTTATCTTTAAGAGGCTGGACATTGCAGTAGGTATTTTAAAAACATTCAGATTACTATAAAATTAAAACGTTACTTCAAGAATCCAATGCTACCATGCTTTTTAAATTTGATTTTAAAATAATTTTTGGTTCACTATGAAAAGTTTTGTTCTTTGGTTTAAATACTGAATTATTGCAGAGGTATATTTACAAATGTTACAATTTCATATTACATAAACAATATAATTTTTGCATCCTTGTTTGTTAAGGTCAAGAGATTAATTAAACAACTTTTCTCTCGCTTTTTTACTTTCTTATTTCTAGACTGCTTGTTTCCGAGAAGAGAGAGATGTTTTGGTGAATGGAGACTGTCAGTGGATTACAACATTGCACTATGCTTTTCAAGATGAAAACTATTTGGTGTGTGTGTGTACAACAAGCCTATAAAGAAGTAGTTCGTAATCTGGTTTCTCAGTTCAAAATATTTTGAATTCAGAGCATTATCAACTGTATTTATCTAAAAGGAAGATTTCTCCTCTCCCCTTCCAGTAAGGCCATCTGTGAGGGGAAGGAGATTTTCATAGAATCACAGGGCTGGAAGAGACCATAGAGGTCTTCTAGTCCAACTTCCTGTCCAAGTCAGGAGTCCTTGTACCTTCCGGTCAAATGGTTGTCCAGTCTTTTCTTGAAAACCTCAGTGATGGAGCACCCACAGCTTTGGGAGGCAAGCTGTTCTATTGATTAATCATTCTCACTGTCAGGAAATTCCTCCTTATTTCCAGATTGGATCTCTCTCTGATGAGCTTACATTCATTGCTTCTTATCCTAGAATAAATCAATAACCTTTCCCCTGTGACAGTCCTTCAATTATTGGAAGATTGCTTTCATGTTTTCTCTGAGCCTTCTCTTTGTTAGGCTAAACATACCCGTACCTTTAGCTGTTCATTGTATGATTTAGCCTCCAGACCCCTTAACATCTTTGTTGCTGTTCTCTGCAGTCTTCTTAGGGCCTCAGCATCTTTTTTGTATTGTGACCAGAACTGGATGCAGTATTTCAAATGTAGCCTCACTAGTGCAGTGTAGAATGGTACTATCACTTCCTGTGGTCTTGATGCTATCCCTCTGTTGATGCAGCCTAGGAGTGTGTTGGCTTTTTTGGCAGCTGCAGCACGCTGCTTAAGCAGTGATTCACCAGGACACCTAGATCCCTCTCACAGGAACCACTGTTGAGCCAGGTACTGCCTATCCTGTATCTGTGCCTTGGTTTTTCCTGCCTAAGTGCAAGACCTTACTTTTCTCACCACTGAACTGTATCTTTTTGGACAGGGTCCAATCTCAAGTCTGTCAAGGTCAGTCTGAATCTTGAGTCTATCTTCCAAAGTATTAGTAATTGCCCCCAGCTTGGTGTGATCCAATTTGGTGCCATTTTGATTTGCATTTGTTGAGAATACTGGAACAGAAAAAATAAGAGGTACAAACCGCTGAAAAGGAAGGAATTATTGTAGTGGAAATAGGAGAAATCACTGTTATAGCCTACCATCATCTTCTAATGAAGAGAAGACAAGAATATTTATTAGCACTCTCTGTATGCAATTGGTAATTGTTTGCAATGGAGAGACCCTGAGGATTCAAGAAAATCATCATTGATCAATGGATAGAGAAGCTCTTTATTGCAATTCCTTAGTCTTCATGCATGAAGGATGATGAGATAAAAACAGGACTACCAAATTGAATGAACAGAACTAAAAGTCCTAAGCATTCTTTCTTAGAAGTAATGGACACAGAATTTAATGGCATTTAGCCTGCAGTTGTGAATATGATTGCAGCCCAGTATGGAGACCTCCAGTTTTCTTCTTGCAGCTCAGAACCCAAGAATTTCTTCTTCACTTTACATTCCATTTACATGGAATAAGCTTGGCTAAGCAGAACTTCCACAGCATAGCACACTTGCAAATAAACATGCAGAAATTTATGGTAGCTGAGCCCACATTTCTGCAATCTCTCACTGCAGTGAGGGTATGCAAACTTGTGTATAATATCTATAGGACTGGTTTGTGTGTCTCTTTGTATATGCAAATTGGTGCTTAATTAAATGTACAGATGAGATACCATATTTTACAGGCAATTTGCAGTCATTAATTTAATTGAACATCAAACATTTGTCTTGGTTGTATTCTTTCTTGGAATGGGCCTCTGATTCTGTTTTTTTCTGAAATATAGTAAGGAGTAAATATTTTTATAAAATAATTTGAAATAGAAATTGGCAATCACAACTGAAAAGTAGTTTAATCTTCTAAAATCTAGAATCATCTTCCTTTTGGGTGAATATGTAATTGTTTATTTTCTTATTTTGAAAGAAAAAAATCAAAACTAACCATTTACACGTTACTTTATTTTCCATCTCTAGTTTGCTATTAAGTACAATGAGCTAGAGTTAACTTAATTAGATAAAATAAGTTGTTCAATTGAAAATTTATCATCTAGCTACTTATCTTGGCACAGTGCTATTAATGTGTCATTTTATACACAAAATCTCAAGACTGCTGTTACAATCCAGAAGTGGCCAAACCGGTTTGTGGGCCAACTGTGGCTTCTGTAATGTTCATTTTCAGCTCTGAAGCACTTGCGGACAGTAAAAACTGGAATAGTATTGAAAAGAAACCACCTTTACAGTACAATCCTATGCATGTTTACTCAGAAATAAATCTTGGTGATTTCAATGAGTTACTACCAGGTAAGTGTGCATAGGATTATATCCCTGGTATAAATGTTTGGAGGTTCCTAAATGGTTTGCATCCAATCAGAAGTAAATAGCCATCTTGTCAAAAAAAACTGAGATGGAAAAAATACAAATAGTTACTTGGGATATTTTGATTGCTTTGGTCTTTGAGAAGCGTTGTTAAGGAAAGGAGTGCCAGAGGAAGAATTTCAAGTGTCTGAAATAGAGGCAGTTTTTAAGAACCTTGACAAAAGTACAGATGACTGAGAGCTAGCTCCCTCCTTTGTTCATATCATATTAATTCACCCATTTATTATCACAATGTTACTTTGCAGTCTGATTAGGCAGAAGCCTTAATTTATAATTTGTCAAAATTACACATAATATTGTTTAATATTCTTTAACAAGTTCAGTAGAGCACATTTAAGTCATAAAGCATATTTCACCCATGGTTTCCCTGTTGATGTAGGAGGCCATTTTTGATAATGTTTTCATTTTTATATTTGTTTAAAATGTGGACAGGAATTAAAATATTTTATTGTGATCAGCCTAGGGCTAGAAAAAAAATAAGAAAATAGTATATTTAAATTTAAATTAGAAAAATTCTAATTAACAAGCAATTATTATGTATAGCTTGGCTAATCTATATTTTCCAGCAATTTACTCTTCTGATTTAACTTTCTGCCAGAAATACTGACATTGAACTACTGAATTGTTGTTGTTATTTAGATTTAATATAGCTGCCCACTCAAATGGAATGGAATGGAATAGAATAGAATATCTAGGAAACTGTTATCAAAGTAAAATTCACCCATGAAAAATCTACTTTGTTGACTATAACCGCAGTGAATCCCGTTTTTATGATAATCTAATTGAAAGGAATTTATGCACATGAACGTTTTCATACAACAATTGAGGCAGTGCATTTTGGTTTTGCAAGTAATCTTTTACCCAGATAATGACAGCCTCATCATAATTCTTAGCCTCAGCATAGTTACTGCATCATGTACCCACTGGGACCATATTTTAGCATCCTAAACCATACATTTCGTTGGTTTTTACATAAGACATTTAAATTATTTTTTCCCCAACAAAGGAAAAAGAAAGAACGCTCTTGAACATTATGATCAGAATTTTTTTCATTCTCATTTTCCTTCTAAATTATTCCTATGACAATTACTAAGTTTGAAGTGATATTTCTTTAATTATATTAATAATAATAATAACTTTTGTAAACTAGTATATGTATATGAAATAGTAGGGGAAGGGAGAATGTGTCTAGCATGTGAAATAGCTTAGGTTAATTTAAATTCCCATGTTTATTTTAATTGGATAATTTATTTATTAGTTAAGTGGGAGCAGTTAAAGTCATTGTGTCCAGTTAAACCACTCACTTTGATTCCAGTTTTCACAAGCATATATTAAAGTTGTATTCAAGTGAACATTTCATTTAATCAGTTATGATATAATTCTGCAGTGATTCTTACCAGTAAGTGTTCTTGTTTTTTAGTATTTAGTAATGGACTACTATGTGGGTGGTGATTTGTTGACATTACTTAGCAAGTTTGAAGACAAGCTTCCGGAAGATATGGCCAGGTTCTACATTGGTGAAATGGTTCTTGCTATTCATTCCATTCATCAGCTGCATTATGTGCACAGGTAAGGTGTCTTATTGTGGCATATAAATACAGGTAGTCCTTGACTTATGACCACAATTGAGCTCAACATTTCCATTGCTAGGTGAGACAGTTGTTAAGAGAGTTTTGCCCAATGTTATGTTCTTCCTTTTCACAATTGTTAAGTGAACCACTGCAATCGTTAAGTTAGCAATGTGGTTGTTAAGTGAATCTGGTTTCCCCATTGACTTTACTTGTCAGAAGGTCGCAAAAGGTGATCACAGGACCCTGGCATACTGCAACCATCATAAATATGAATCATTTGCCAAGCATCCAAATTTTGATCATGTGACTATGGGGATCCTGCAACAGTCGTAAGTGTAAAAAACAGTCATAAGTCCTTTTTTTCAGTGCCATTGTAACTTTGAGTGGTCACTAAATGAATGGTTTTAAGTCATGGACTACCTGTATTAAGCTAATTAAATATAAAATAAATAAAGCTATAGATTTTGAAAAATACAGAAACAAATGGAATGTAAACAGTAAGATGTTGTTGTTATGAAGTCTATTTTTTCTCTTAAAATAATGCTCCTATTTATAATTCCAGATTGTGGCCAAGCCCACCTTCAAATATTATAAGCTACTGGGGGCTCAAGCAGACCAATTTACCTTTCTCTTCCCTTCTCTTCCCTTGACAAGAGCATAAAGTCAATATGCTCACTTCTTCCTTCTGTAATCAAATAGTCTTTTAAATTTACAGAATGTATATTTCCACCTCTTCAATTTTTGATTGGTTCAATTTAAATTACAGATTGAAGGGCATTATATAAAAATAGGGTTTAAGGCACAATGTTGCAGGAAATGTTTAATTGTAAACAGACCACATGGGTTTGGTGTGTGTTTAGAGGTGGAGAGGAACAGCAATATATTTACTCTAATCAAGCCCAAAAAAAGTGTTTCATCCAGATGTAGTTATTTTATTGTAACTTTTAAAACAATTGTAATATGACTTTTGTTGTAAAATATTTTTAAATGCAGTAGTTCATAATTATGACAAAAGTTTTTCAACCTCATTTTTAAAAAATCCATGAATCCACTTAAAAATTGAAAACCTGTGCCAGTGAAGGAAAACTTTTAATATCCTAATTGTCAGGCAATAAGTTGCTGCACAAATGAGTCCTGTTACAGTTTTTCAGACTAATGTTCTGAACCTGAACCAAAGAAAACTGGATATATCCTTTAAGAATAAATAAAAATTTTGTCCATGTCTTTCACACAACAGTTTTATGTGTGCTTTTGAGCACTCTAAATAAATAGGTGCATTTCTTATTCATAAGTACCAGCATGGGCAGTTTTCATACTGAAGTAACTATACTGTAAAAGACCACAGTTGCAACAAATTCAGTATGTAAGTAGTAAAATCTACGTGAAGGAAACTTCCATATTTACTAATGAGATTATATCTAGAATGTGATGCTGTATTTATGAAGAATAAAGAAAATAATATGTTCTTGAATTTAAGAGTACTTATTTTGAGCTTTTTACTGTTGTAATCTTGAACAAAGTCTGTACATGTTTATAAACATTAAGACAGCATCAAAAATAAACTTGCCTCACATAGATTTTTTTTTAATGTAAGGTGACATTAGTTACAGGATTAGGAAGCTCAATCACTCCACACTCTTTTCTTTTAGGTTTTGTCAAATATGTAGCCCAGGGTGTTGCACTTTCTGTCAAGTAGCCCCACTTGTTTGGAGCAGTTTACTAACTCCACCCTATTGTATTTTAGGAGAGCTGTTAAAACTTGTTTTTTAAAGAAGCACTGGGTGGGGATCTTGTATAAGTTGCACTTGGATGTTACTTGTTTGCAATGACATTAATTTCTTTTTAATAACTTACTATTTTGTACTGTAGTTTATTAATTTAGTATACAGTTTAGGACAGTATGCTTTGGTGGTTAACGTACTGAACTAGAAACCTGGAGCCTGGGAGTTCTAGGCCTCTCTTAGGCATGAAAGTGGGCTGGGTGACTTTGGGCCAATTATTCTCTTTCAGCTCAGCCCACCTCACAGGGTGGTGTTATGGGGAAAATAGGAGGCAAGCATATTCTCTTGAATTGACTAAACTATATATTTTAAAAAGGTGGGATCATTGTTGTTGTTGTTGTTAAATTCTTTTCTTATAAGAAGAGAATGTAAGCCACCCATCCTATAGCATATGAGTCCTAGTAAATAAAGCAATATATCTGCACTATTTTATTTAATAGACTGCTACAAATCCTGAGATATCCTTTTTGCAGGTAAGTCAGTTCCAGATCTCGCAAAGGAATTAAACAGTAATAATATTGAGTTGCTGTGGGAACTTCTCAAGCTAATTAGTCTGTGCTGGCATGTATTAAATATGCAGTCGTCTGCTTCATGGCATTAAAGATAAACTGAAGGAATAATTAAGTCAGAAGCAAGCTGGATTGCCAAAGATTTGTTTTCATGTACATAATGTTATACGTTCAGAATATCAAAAGGAGAATATTAATTTCTGAGATAGTTGAAACAGCTGGAAGTTGGGGGGGGGCGTTGAGTCACTAGTTAGTGCATGACATATAAAGTATATCTTGGAAGAATTGGGCTTTGTGGATTTTAGTGCAGAACAGCATCTATCACAAATGAAATCCACTATACTGTTGTTACTCCTAGCACAATGTAATGCTACAATCTATATAAAACCATCACAAACAATGTTGATTGTATAGAGCAGTGTGATTAAAGAGTTTGTTAATATTTCAGCAGGCTACTAGTTTTCTATTAAAGTAACTTTTATCTTGCTAAATATAAAATGGCTTTTGATAACCTTTTGATATTACTATATTACCTCAGGAAATCATTTGAAGACTTATTGCTTTGATCAAAGCTAGCTAGCAAAATGGAATTAGCCTTTTAGAATAAATATATATATATATATAAAATTGGAGGAAAAAAAAATCAGTGATGTGAATTAATATAGCTGTCCATTAATGCTATTGCTTGTTTATGCTGCAATGTTATGCATGCTTACCTCAGAGTAAGTCCCTCCGAACTCAATGAGGTTTACCTTTAGTACACATGTATTGCATTACTGTATTCTGATTACACTGTACAGGAAAGAAACCTCTATTAGCTCTTAGTGTTTCTTTTTGCAGATTGTTTTGCTGGCAGAAAAAGTCCCTGTGTTAGTGAAGCTTTGAAAGAAATACCACAGTTTTAAAGCTCTTCAGTAGTTAATCACCTTCCTTCCTCTTATACTGTGAGAGGAAATGGGAGACAAAGTACGTGTTGTGCATTTTTATTGTCAAATTGTTCTTAGGAATACGTGTTCCAAAAGAATCTTCGGTAAACAGATGAGAAACACGTGATAAAACCTGCAGTATATGTGGATATTGATCTAGTGTAAGATATAGTTCGTAGCAATAGTTTTTCTTCACACATTAATTGTGCTATTTTTTCAGTGTAGAAGATGAGTTTTCTTTAATTTGTGCTTGGAACTTTTCCTTCAAAATAATTTCATAAATACACTCATGAAGTATGGCAGATATATACTTGGGTTTTATTTTTTGCTAGGTCTATGAATGTTATTTTTTTTAGTCTAATAAACATCCAGAATATTTATTAAACATCATTTCCTGAAAAGTTAACAAGCTTAGCAAATTCACACATTATTACGATTCAAATTAAATGTTCAATTTAGCAACAAAACCAAAGCAATTATGAACGTTTGCATGTATAAAGATATCTTTCATTGTTGTTTGTGGGGCTATTTTTTTGTGAAAACTATATAAATGTATTAAAATATGTACTTTGAAGGAAATAGGAAATCAGGAAATTCTTTGACAAAGCAGCACAGTTCAAAAGTGATTTGGAAGAAATTTTTCAGAATTTGTTCAAATGCAGTGCATCCTGGCTGGTGTTTGAAGACCCATGTTTTGTTTCAGACTTCTGTACAAACTTGAAAAAATAATGTACAATAGCTAATGAACCAAATTAGAAACTCCAAATTATTCTTTCAAATTATTTACAAAGTATGCACGTCCTATTCAGTGTGTGAATTTAATTTGATAGGCTTATATAATCATAGCGATTCTTTATAGTATTCTTTATAGTGATATAAGAGTTTATTTTTCTGGGATAGATTATTTGATCTTTTGCTGTTATAAAATATCAGCTTTTAAATATAAATGTTATTATAAAATTGTCAGTATCCTATTTTTATAACAACTGACTTGATTTTAATGCTCATTTACAGCATGTGGTTGAAGGTAATGTTCCAACTATGTGCCTCATTTAAAATAATATCTTTTTCTTTTTTGAAAAATCAGAGATATAAAACCTGACAATGTTTTATTGGATGCGAATGGCCACATACGTCTGGCAGATTTTGGATCCTGTTTAAAGATGAGCGAGGATGGCACTGTATGTATCAAAAAAGTATAGTTTTTTTAAATAGACTACTTAAACTGCAGTGTGTTTGAGCTTGTTTGGTGGTTATATTTGGAAGATATGTTACAAAAGTACTACATAAAGATACATGCAGAGATAAATATAGCAATGTTTTATATTGTATCATTCTTCTGCAATATGTTTAATCTAGAACTGCTATGTATCCTTTATGAGTGGAGTATCCTTGTGTTTCCTATGCTGTTTCATGGCCAATTATTTTGTAAACAAGAAAATAGTCATATGATTATTGTCATTTATACTTCATAATACAAGAAAGCATAAACTTTTCCTTTTGTATATCAGTAATGCTTGTTGATCTATAGACTTACATATGCATACAATTAAATTAATTTCTCCTGATATACTTTTTTACATTAAGACTTAATATTTGTTTCTATTCAAGGTACAATCTTCAGTTGCAGTCGGCACCCCTGATTATATTTCCCCTGAAATACTGCAAGCCATGGAGGATGGCATGGGAAAATATGGACCTGAATGTGATTGGTGGTCCTTAGGTGTCTGCATGTATGAAATGTTATATGGAGAAACACCTTTTTATGCAGAGTCACTGGTGGAAACCTATGGGAAGATTATGAATCATGAAGTAAGTGCTATGAAATGTTTGCTCTTCTTAACTGTAATCTTCACAGAAATATGTAACATGGATCCAAGATCTTTGTGTTTGTGTACATGAGTAACTGCATTGCTCAATGTATCTTCTAAGAAAAATCTTCTGTGACTAATGTTCAGAACAGGTATTTCTCAGAGCTTTGTAATTATATACTTGGAATATATCATTCAATTATTTCTGAAAACCTTTTCACTATAATTTTTGTGGCAAAGCGGACTTAAAATGAGCAGATTCAGCAAAACAAATACAAGTACAACATATTGAAATAAAATATATTTAAGGATGTTTCTTCAGACAAGCAACTCCAAAGATTCATGACTAACATTAAAAAAATAGGAAGTCTAAAAACAAGAACACTTAACAAATTTTGAAGCTCAGGAAGCCTTCTGTAGTTTTTTTTTAAAAAATGGTTTGAATGTACACATTAAAAATATTTTGTCATAGAAAAGAATATTTTCAATTCAGATTTTCCTTCCTGTTCTTCAGGAGAGGTTCCAGTTTCCATCTCATGTTACTGATGTATCTGAAGGAGCAAAAGACTTAATCCAACGACTTATCTGCAGCAGGGAACGTCGTCTGGGGCAGAATGGAATAGAAGATTTCAAATCACATGCATTTTTTGAAGGACTCAATTGGGATAATATCCGAAATTTAGAAGCACCCTACATTCCAGAAGTTAGCAGTCCTTCAGATACATCAAATTTTGATGTAGACGATGATATATTGAGAAACCCTGTGAGTAATTACTGTGTTTTCCTTTTTGTTGTTTGCTTTCATCATCACTGGTTTTCTTGCTTCTGAGCTGAATCATAACATTTTTGTTTGCAGGAGGGCATTCTGGAAGGAGTTTTATTGCTTAAAAGCTCTGTTTCTAACTGTTTTGATATGAACTGGACAGACCTGAGAATATGTTTAATGCTTTTACTTCTATTCTGCTTTTGCCTACACTTTTTTTGTATATGTAGACAGTGTGAAAAAAAATGGCTTGTCTGATTAAATTTATTAGAGTAAACTTGATTTACCAGACTTCAGCTATGAGAAGAAATTTTTCTTTGGACGTCCCCCCAAAACAATAAAAGTCTGTTGAATATGTTGATTTGTGTAAATTATATCGTTTATGACCTGACATCATGACACAAAGTTAATTATCTTTTACCCTGAATAGTGTACTAAATCAGGAGTGTTCTCCAATAACAATTTGGAAACAAGAGTTCAAATTTTCCTTGACTTATTATATAAATTAATCTTAAATCCTTCTTAGGTCATCTGCTTTGTACAATACCAATGCTTCTAAAAGCAGCATGTATAAAACTACTAAAATTAAAATATTTTTCATTTGCTATATTGATAACCAGACCTCAGAGTCCAAATAGTACCAATTCATACATTTACATATAACCAGGGATATTTAAAACTCTTATGTTCTGGGCAGGGAACTTTCCATTTTTTCCTCCTGGAAGCCCTAGTCATTTTCCAGAAATATACTTTTTGAAGTAGGAATTGGTTCATAAGGATGGGCCACAAGACCATCTGCAGATGATCTCCCAGGCTCTGAGCTAAAATGGCTAGAGCCGCTTATGATGTGTTTTCTGTGTCTTTGGCTTGTTTCACCATCCTGTTTTTACTTGTTCTTTATCTTGTTTCTCTCTTTTGATTGGGCTTTGAAAGATTCAGTGCATTTCTCAAAGGTCTGGAACATAGTATTTTGCCAAAACCCAATATAGAACATTTCAGCAATGTTGAATTCATTCAAAATAATCAGTTAAACCTGAGCATTTAGGTCATTCTAAGATTCTATCTTTTGTCTTTTATTTAAGAAGTCAGAAATGGAAATGGTCTTAGATGGTTTTCCCATGTAGTATGAACAGATACCAATTATTTTTATGCAATTCTATATATCTGTGTATTTTCTCCAGTAAACTAATAGAGATATCCACACTAAAATATAAATCTGTACTAAACATTGTACAGTTTTCTAGTGCTTTGTTCTGTTTAACATGCTGATCAACTTTGAATTTGATTTTTTTTATATTTAAAACAACAGTTGTCTTCTGAGGGTTGTTTAGCAATACATGGTCTTAATGAGTAAAGCCAAATTACCTTCTTAATTGTGTCGAGTCTAATAAAGAAAATTGTCAGATTAAAAGACTTTTTTTTTAAAAAAAAAAGGCTAAAAGCATCTGCCTGTGGTAAGGAGGGATATACATATTGTACAATATTAAACTTTGGGGAAAAAAATAATCATTGAGTTAATATTTAAATTGAATCTTATTTAGGAAAAATATTAATATAAAGGATTTTCTTTCTAAATGAAATTCCAATATCTTAGTTTCTCAGATACATTCATGGTCAAACTATTTATTTATTTATTTATTTATTAATTTAATTTATATCCCGCCCTTCTCCTTGCGGACTCAGAGCGGCTAACAACCAGATAAAACACTAATCCCCAAAAACTACAGTTAAAAACATAAGTAAAAACAAATATTAGTAATTTGGTCAAGTTGATTTAAAAATTGCTTTAAAACCCCCATTAAAATTTTCCCCTAGGCCAGTCCTGCAAGTTGGAATAACCATGTCTTAAGGGCGTGGCGGAAGGAAGGGAGATCAGGGATCACCCTGATCTCTGGGGGTAGCTCATTCCAGAGGGTGGGAGCTCCCACAGAGAAGGCCCTCCCCCTTGGGGTCGCCAGCCGGCACTGTCTGGCCGACGGCACCCTGAGGAGACCCACCCTGTGGGAGCGTACAGGCCAATGGGAGGTAATCTGCGGCAGAAGACGGTCTCGAAGATATCCCGGTCCGATGCCATGGAGCGCCTTAAAGATGATGGTCAGCACCTTGAAGCGCACCCGGAAGGCCACCGGCAGCCAATGCAGCTCGCGCAGCAGCGGTGTTACGTGGGAGCGACGAGTCCCTCCCAACACCGCCCGCGCGGCCGCATTTTGGACTAGCTGGAGCCTCCGGGTGCTCCTCAAGG